>NW_015557099.1:641002-644591 GCF_001515605.1 Sinocyclocheilus anshuiensis | reverse complement strand
ATCTATCTATCTATCTATCTATCTATCTATCTATCTATCTATCATTTAAACACTAAAGTCAAGTCACCATTATTTCTATAGTGCTTTATACAATGCAGATTTTTAAAGCAGCTTCACAGTAATACAATGGAAATATAAATAATTTGGCACATAGAAACTGTAAATAATAAAGTATTATAAATAAATAGTAGCTATTATTTACGACTCTATATGATCAAATAATTATGTAGTTTCATTTTCTACGTTCTTTTAATTGCTGTTCTTGCATATTAATGATAAAGGCGGAGAAACAAGCATCGAAGTGTCTGTAAAACGTGTAAAATGTTGAAGGGTGCACAATACAACAGCCACAAGTAAATGGATGCCTTGATGTTCATTTGTCAATAACAGTAATATGTGTGCTTAAAACTGAATTTATACAGTTTAGCAGCATTGTTTGCATCATTAAAAGACAGCTTTAATCTACGAATACATTTACCTCTTCGTCCAAATTTGCTCATGTGAGAATCCGAATGTATTTTTCCCATCTTAATTTTAAGCTTTAATAAGATACACCGCTGTTCCAGATGCGAAATTACATTCATTTATTTACCTGTTATCAACATAAAATGTTATCTGATAAAGTTGTGACCACGGGAGATTTGGAAGAGTCAGAGATTCACGGCGCGTTGAGCAGCGCCCTCTGGCGGTCGGAGAAAACGCTGCCACTTCCGATTCATTTTGAGAATCGGTTCTTTGTATGATAAACAGACTTAAAAATTATTAATTCAAGAGCCATTAAACAAAGCACGAATGTTTCAGAAATGAACTGAGCTCTGAAGAAAGACTATTTTCTTAGTGCATTGAAATTCCCACAAGGCCTACACATGGGTTTGATGGCACTGTCCAGGTGTTTATTGTAATTAGAGTAAAATCTTCCCATTTCCATTCATGTCTCCATTCTTTATTTTTCTCCCATCCTAATCTGTGACACATTAGATTAGATTAGAGGTGTGTGGACTATCAGGCTCACACAAAAACATGACTGGACAATAACACTGATCCTTTTGTGACACAAAGCTGAAACGTGGCAATCCAATTTACATATAGGAAAAAGTGTGAGCTGTTAACTATACATGCAATTCCACCCATTGTGTTTAATGATGGCCACTTCACCCAGGCTGTTCAAGAGATTTTCCTGAAGCATTCAACTTTAATGTACGAGGTTACTGTGTTAAGCACACGTTCTGTCAGTAACCTGGGCATGTCTTCAAGATTCATTTTTTTATTTGCCTTCACCAAACAGAACCAACCCAGCAAATGCTGCTTAGATGTATCTGTTAGTGTTCATGATGACAGTAATCTACAAGTCTACAATCAGTTTTCAAAGTTTGGCTTGACCAGATTGGCTCTTAAACTACTTCATAATTTGACACATTTGTACTGCTAGTGATTCACACTTCCAAGCAATCAACACATATTTTGCGATCTCCAAGTTCACCAAGAAAGAAATTCATTTCAGCTTTACCTGCGCTTTCTAAACAGAAATAAATGGGCTACCAGTGTTTGTTGTGTCTTCTTCTTATCCCTGAATTCTCTTTATCCAGCAATAGGTTTTATCAGTATATCATCAAATATAATATTTGTTAGTATTTGTATTTAATATTTAATGATGTATAGTGCAATATTTAAACAAATGTAACATACTGTTGTGTGATTTTTCTAATATAGGCCTAAACATTTTATTTATTTTTTTTTCAAGTTTTCCATATCTGTGGTAGTGAAGGACAGAGCAGGATTGAACTGCAGTGGTGTGAAGGTCGTGAGGGTATTCCTTTGACTTCCTGTAAGTTTCTTTCAATGCATAAAAAGCACATTAATGGCAATATCTATAAGACATTTCTATTGAACTACTGATTCAAATGTATTTAGATAACAGTATCGTACTTTTCCGACAGTTTTTCCATCCAGAATGTGTCCATCTTTGAGAACCAAGGGTCTGATGGTTTCGTGGTATCTGTTCAAGCCAATCCAAACATTTCCTCAGTATTCTACATGTCTGTGAGATCATATCCACCTTCCACAACAGGACAAGGTAAGGAGAAGATCTGTCTCCCTCTTGTGACTGAAATGTCAAACACATCTTAAGACACTTGTGACCTGCTAACAACACACTTTTTTCATTCTTTTTGGTTTAATGGTTAGATGATGGTGTTGTCAGGACAGCATATAATCTGGATTTGGAAACGGAGAGATCATTAACCCAGACTGTCCACTTGGTCTGAGCCTTTAGTGCAGGGGTCACCAGACACGGTCCTGGAGGGAAGGCCGGTTAGATGCCCATCGTGGAACATCGTAGGTGTGGTGAACGCAGTTGATCGAGACTGGCCCTTTAAATCCCTCCAGCTGCTCATCTCAGACATCTCCGGAGGAGACTCGGGTTTCACCATCGATCCAGTCAGAGGTGAGATCATTGGATAATTCCAACTTAAATGCTCATAAATGGTCCATTATACTCAAAACATAATTTTAAACGATTATTTCAATTGCCCACCACAGTAATTACCTTTTCAAGTTACATCATTCCTGTTTTCTCAGAACCCAGAACTAGATTAGGAGGAAAAGCAGGATTTTGACCAGGATGTGGACAGAACTAACCAACAGACTGACCTCACTGTACAAGTTCAGGTCAGGCATGTTATGCTACTAAACTAAGATAAGCATTTAGATAAAACTAACTTATTAATGCTTGAAGCTTTAAAGCAGTGATGGGCAAACTTGGCCCTTCCAGGCCACTTTCCTGCAGAGATTTGATCCAACCCTGATAAAACTCACCTGCCTGTAGCTTTCTAGTAGTCTTGAAGACAATGATTAGCTGGTTCAGGTGTGTTTGATTAGGGTTGGAGCTAAACTCTGAAGGAAAGTGATCTGGAAGGGCCAAGTTTGCCCACCCCTGCTTTAAAGTGTAAGCCACTGTTTAACAACTGGGGCCCCGATTTTACACCAGATATAAAGTTAATAAAAATGTCCATAAAACATGTATTACAAATTGCTATTGTACTGGAGTAAACAAAAAATTATTAATTTATTACAAAATTGTATTGTACAAAAGTAAACAAAAATTTCCTTCAAACATTTTTGAAATATTTTTGCATTTACTACAAAATTGTAATGCATAAAAGTAAAATGTCAAACATTAAAACATTTTTGAATGTAGAAAAATACATTGTACAAAATAAACAAAATGCCTATAACATTTTTGAAATGTATCAAAATGTGCATTGCACCATTTCATTATATACAAGTAAACAAACATATCCTTAAAATGTCCTTTTTAATTTAATAAAATTATGAACTTCATAAGCAAAATAATATGAACATTTAAATGATAGGCATTGACAATTTTGTAAATACATAAACCACAGCAAAAGTTAAATACAAGAAATAAACACTGGGCTAAATAGTGTATTAGCCATATATGAAAAAAATATTAGTTTGATTGGACAAGACTTTTAAATGTTAATGCCTATTTATTTTGCTGCATAATTATATTACACTGCATTTTGTATTGTCACGACCCATCGGTTGAGAGTCAATGCCTTAAATCACT
>NW_015557099.1:612749-640974 GCF_001515605.1 Sinocyclocheilus anshuiensis | reverse complement strand
ACTCTTTCCAGGATGTCTCAAGATTGACGCTGAAGTTAACATCATTCTTTTCTTCTTTTGCTGCAGAATATGAATGATAAAGCTGCAGTGTGTGACCCACTTTCATATACATCCATCATGTTCTCCACCCTGGTGGCTGGAGTTCCCATGATCACCCTCAGCTGCACAGAACCTGATAGAGCCCACCTAAACTGCCACCATCACCAATGGAAACATCATCATCTCTATTATGACTCCAATAGCAGAACTTCAACTATCCACTGTTATACCGCTATGTTCTCAAAAGTGTTGTTGTGGACTGTTTCCAAATGAATGGGCGGAGTCTGACATGTAAAACCGCTTCTCGATTTCATCACCATTGTGCTGTGGAGCATCTCCTATCACTATATCCTATCATAATTATTTTGTTAAGGAAAATTAATGGTCTGGTTTCTACAACTTTCACTTTGGAGCAAAAATCTGGCTTTAAACTAGAAAAAAATAATGTGACATTTATCGTGATAATTATCGTTATCGACTGATATGAAAAAAATTATCGTGATATTTTTTTTGCCCATATCGCCCAGCCCTACTCTAAAATATGAAACACCAATGTTTGAGGAGTTTAGGACATATTTCGATAACGGTTTTATTTCCTATTTGATAGGTTTATGTAAATGCTTTATTTTTTTTTAAAGATTATCTGTTTTGTTTTTTTTCTAAGCCATTGTTAGATGCCAGTGTTTCCTGTCATAACTATGCAAAGATTTGATTTCAAAAACAGTATCATAGCTATTAAACTATTTCTTATGATTTTAAATCTGTATTTAACCTCAGAATGATCTCAAAGTAAGTCTGATTTTGTGGTGGCTGTGCTTTAAAATTAAATTATTATAATCTTAATTCAAGTGATGAAGGCTTTTGAAAGTCTGATAGTAATCAGTTTAAATGTTTCAAAATGATTAACAGTTGAAAACATCAGAATTTTAGAAAAGTCATCAAAAAGTAATCAAATGCAATCAGTTACATTACTTTAATAAAGTAATTGAAATAGTTACACTACATTTTAGATAGGGTAACCATTACATTTCCAAAATAAGCTTCCCAACACTGGTTATATATAGGAAAAACAACGGAAAATGACGTGTTCGTATACAGTAAACTCACCAGTGCTGCATTCATTATAAAAAATAAACATTATGTTCCTTACAAAAAATGTTTAGTTGTGTAATGCAGAGCTCGAAATTGATTCGAAAAATTCGTTTCTCTTTTTCTTTTCTTTTTTTGAGATCTTTTCAGCACTCATGCTAACGGTGAAGGCAATCCGTCAGCATCAGGTGAGAACAACAAAGTGTGATATACTGCTAGGTCTGTTTATGAGATGTAAGATTATGTAGCCTAGATTTAGTTGTAAAACGGTACATTTATAAGCTCATTGAAGTATAATGTATCATTTCACAAAGCAGTCACTAGATGGCGGTGTTAGTCTGTCCAAAGATAGCACACAAAAGAATATATCTTTAACTCTCCAAACCCTAATTTACTTCAGAAAGTAAAGAATATTTTCTTTTCATTGTAGGGGTTTAATGGAAAAGCTCAAGACCCAGGTTAGATTACAGTGTCCGTTAGACATGTCCAAATGAATGTAATTATAATTTTGAGAAGCATATGTTCTGAGCGTGATGATTAATTGACCAGAGATGATTTTCTGATGTCTTTCAGCAGGACAGAGTTACTTGTTTAATCCAGCAACAGAGGAGCACTGTTGGTTGGAACCTCGTCTTCCTGCGATTTGATCTCAGAAAAGAAATGAATCTTGATGTTCTTAAATAATTAAGTTAGTTAATGTTCTTACAGACCTCTCCAGGTAATGGTTAGCCGAAATCAGCCAGAGTACAATACGCTAAAATCAGAAAATGTTCCAGTTGATGCCCTACAGCAAGCCCTTAAATGTGTATTTAATTACTGCGATTGGATATTAAATTAATTATTCAGCCACTGATGTGAACTTATTAACCTCCCAAAAAGTACACTTGAAATAAAAACCACAGCTGGCAGAGCTTTATCTAGTGAATGAACTTTTATTTAAATTAAATCAGTATATAGGACTTTCAAAAGAAGTTTAATCTTTACCAAAAAAACAAAGAAAAAAAAAGAAGAAACAACAAAAACACTACCCTTTTTATCAATTAGATTTCCATTATTAATTACTATTTATTCTTACATGTGAAAATTCTGGAGAAGAAATGTTTACGTACAGTAGGACAACTTGGGGGAAAATAAAGTCCATTGTAAACGGAAGTCAAGGCACAAACAGAATGCTAGAAAGAGCAACAGGAAGATAGAAGAGAAGAAAAAAGATCGTTAGATATGGTTACGTACATACTTTAAATATCAGTTACATTTTAGCAGTTCTTTCCCCATTTGTGAAGCTTTTTTTGTGCTTTTTGTTGTTTTTTTTTTGTACTTTTTAAAATGTAATCTTAAAAAGGAATGTTACGCTGATGTGAACTGATTACTTGTATTGATATATTTGCTATCTTCTATCATGCAGGACAACTTTCCGTTTTGCTATCAACAAGGACGTCATGTAAACATCATTAAAAAAAAAAAAAGCGCTTTCCTTTTTCAATTATACTCTATATCCAATGCCTGCTGGTTGTTTAAAAAATAAGCATTATGCAATTAAGTTGAATAAAATTTGCACATCAGATTTCCTAGAGTAAAATAAAAGCATATAAAAAATTTTTTGCCTCTGTTATTTCTCAAAAATAAAAAAATGAACAAAAGGAGAGAAAATAAACAACAAAAATGGACAAAGGATAATAAAACAATTGGTGATTTGTGGTCATAGCACAAGGAGTTAATAATACAGATATTAAATGTCAAAGGAGGGAGAACAGAGGCTAAGGTTGTTGGCAATCATTGAAATTGTGTCGGACTCCGTCATGTGGAAGCAGGAGTCGTGGTTAGCCAGTGCAGATGCTCAGGACGTATTCCACCCCTACTTCCTCTGGTCATCAAAACTGTTCAAGTAATCTGAAAGAGGTAGAGAAATCAGTTACAAGTAGTGTGGAAACCAAAGGAGTCCAGTTAGTTTCAGTAATCAGTTTGCTCGTACCTCGACTCGTCTTCCTATTTTTGTGCTCTAGAAGAGCCCACAGTCCTTCAGGTTGTTTTTGATGATGACGTCGGTGACCGCGTCGAAAACGAACTGCACGTTCTTCGTGTCTGTGGCACAGGTGAAGTGAGGGTAAATCTCCTTGGTTTCTTTCTTCTTGTTCAGGTCCTCAAACTTAGTGCGGATATACTCGGCGGCCTCGTCGTAGTTGTTGGCACCTTGTTGACAAAGCACAATGAGAAAACAGCAGGAGTGGATGAACACGGAAAGATGGAAAATAAGTGACAGACATGAAGAAAATCATTCATAATGATCATTAAAGTGACATGACCTCTTGCAGTTAACTGGTATCAGTAAAGCTGCCTGTCCTGTGTTAGACTGATGTCTAATGCACAACCCTTCATAGGATGTTATGAATTGCTGGCCTTTTGGATATCAACACTGATGGACAACCAAAGTGGACCTCATTTGAATAAACCCCTTGATAAGCACTTGAAGTCAATAGCCTCACAAAAGACTTGTGGCCAAAACAGTCCATAATCCATAATAAGGCTTTCTCTAATGAAAAAAGTCCATCACCTGTTGTCCTCTCACATCAAAATCCACCAACATATTTGTTTAGAACCGTTTGGTTTGGTTTTTGCTTGTAAGCAGTGCTTGATCAGTGTATATTTATCTCCTGAATCAGCCAAAATGACTTTTAATGGGAGAAAGCAATGTTATGAATAGAGGACTCGTATTTTAGCCAGAAGCAATAGTTTTAAGCAGTGTTGGGGACGCTACTCTGAAACTGTAGCTTGACCAGCTACAAGCTACTCGTAAATTAAAGTAGTTAAGCTACATTCAAGCTGCCCTTCTGAAAAAGTAGCTAGCTTCATTGAAACTACTTTCAATTTATTATTATTTTGTTATTTTAGATTTTTTTTTTTACAACTAACATTACAAATAACTGAATAATTGTTAATGAAGAATTATAATGAAGTTATAAGTAAAATAGTATGTAAAACAACATATTGTAATGCAATCATGATTTCAAAGAGTAGGGTGAATTCAGGTTGATTGGGACACTTTTTCCAAGTCATTTCAATTACAAAAAGTGTCCCAATCATTTGATTTTGTAAACTATCTGATACAAACAATAATAAAATATAGTTATATAGTTACATGATCTCAAACTGACTGTCAACATGCAAAATCGCTAAGTCAGAAGACGCTGCGCTGCTTCAATGCATGCAGGACAGAGTTACTTGTTTAATCCAGCAACAGAGGAGCACTGTTGGTTGGAACCTCGTCTTCCTGCGATTTGATCTCAGAAAAGAAATGAATCTTGATGTTCTTAAATAATTAAGTTAGTTAATGTTCTTACAGACCTCTCCAGGTAATGGTTAGCCGAAATCAGCCAGAGTACAATACGCTAAAATCAGAAAATGTTCCAGTTGATGCCCTACAGCAAGCCCTTAAATGTGTATTTAATTACTGCGATTGGATATTAAATTAATTATTCAGCCACTGATGTGAACTTATTAACCTCCCAAAAAGTACACTTGAAATAAAAACCACAGCTGGCAGAGCTTTATCTAGTGAATGAACTTTTATTTAAATTAAATCAGTATATAGGACTTTCAAAAGAAGTTTAATCTTTACCAAAAAAACAAAGAAAAAAAAAGAAGAAACAACAAAAACACTACCCTTTTTATCAATTAGATTTCCATTATTAATTACTATTTATTCTTACATGTGAAAATTCTGGAGAAGAAATGTTTACGTACAGTAGGACAACTTGGGGGAAAATAAAGTCCATTGTAAACGGAAGTCAAGGCACAAACAGAATGCTAGAAAGAGCAACAGGAAGATAGAAGAGAAGAAAAAAGATCGTTAGATATGGTTACGTACATACTTTAAATATCAGTTACATTTTAGCAGTTCTTTCCCCATTTGTGAAGCTTTTTTTGTGCTTTTTGTTGTTTTTTTTTTTGTACTTTTTAAAATGTAATCTTAAAAAGGAATGTTACGCTGATGTGAACTGATTACTTGTATTGATATATTTGCTATCTTCTATCATGCAGGACAACTTTCCGTTTTGCTATCAACAAGGACGTCATGTAAACATCATTAAAAAAAAAAAAAAGCGCTTTCCTTTTTCAATTATACTCTATATCCAATGCCTGCTGGTTGTTTAAAAAATAAGCATTATGCAATTAAGTTGAATAAAATTTGCACATCAGATTTCCTAGAGTAAAATAAAAGCATATAAAAAAATTTTTGCCTCTGCTATTTCTCAAAAATAAAAAAATGAACAAAAGGAGAGAAAATAAACAACAAAAATGGACAAAGGATAATAAAACAATTGGTGATTTGTGGTCATAGCACAAGGAGTTAATAATACAGATATTAAATGTCAAAGGAGGGAGAACAGAGGCTAAGGTTGTTGGCAATCATTGAAATTGTGTCGGACTCCGTCATGTGGAAGCAGGAGTCGTGGTTAGCCAGTGCAGATGCTCAGGACGTATTCCACCCCTACTTCCTCTGGTCATCAAAACTGTTCAAGTAATCTGAAAGAGGTAGAGAAATCAGTTACAAGTAGTGTGGAAACCAAAGGAGTCCAGTTAGTTTCAGTAATCAGTTTGCTCGTACCTCGACTCGTCTTCCTATTTTTGTGCTCTAGAAGAGCCCACAGTCCTTCAGGTTGTTTTTGATGATGACGTCGGTGACCGCGTCGAAAACGAACTGCACGTTCTTCGTGTCTGTGGCACAGGTGAAGTGAGGGTAAATCTCCTTGGTTTCTTTCTTCTTGTTCAGGTCCTCAAACTTAGTGCGGATATACTCGGCGGCCTCGTCGTAGTTGTTGGCACCTTGTTGACAAAGCACAATGAGAAAACAGCAGGAGTGGATGAACACGGAAAGATGGAAAATAAGTGACAGACATGAAGAAAATCATTCATAATGATCATTAAAGTGACATGACCTCTTGCAGTTAACTGGTATCAGTAAAGCTGCCTGTCCTGTGTTAGACTGATGTCTAATGCACAACCCTTCATAGGATGTTATGAATTGCTGGCCTTTTGGATATCAACACTGATGGACAACCAAAGTGGACCTCATTTGAATAAACCCCTTGATAAGCACTTGAAGTCAATAGCCTCACAAAAGACTTGTGGCCAAAACAGTCCATAATCCATAATAAGGCTTTCTCTAATGAAAAAAGTCCATCACCTGTTGTCCTCTCACATCAAAATCCACCAACATATTTGTTTAGAACCGTTTGGTTTGGTTTTTGCTTGTAAGCAGTGCTTGATCAGTGTATATTTATCTCCTGAATCAGCCAAAATGACTTTTAATGGGAGAAAGCAATGTTATGAATAGAGGACTCGTATTTTAGCCAGAAGCAATAGTTTTAAGCAGTGTTGGGGACGCTACTCTGAAACTGTAGCTTGACCAGCTACAAGCTACTCGTAAATTAAAGTAGTTAAGCTACATTCAAGCTGCCCTTCTGAAAAAGTAGCTAGCTTCATTGAAACTACTTTCAATTTATTATTATTTTGTTATTTTAGATTTTTTTTTTTACAACTAACATTACAAATAACTGAATAATTGTTAATGAAGAATTATAATGAAGTTATAAGTAAAATAGTATGTAAAACAACATATTGTAATGCAATCATGATTTCAAAGAGTAGGGTGAATTCAGGTTGATTGGGACACTTTTTCCAAGTCATTTCAATTACAAAAAGTGTCCCAATCATTTGATTTTGTAAACTATCTGATACAAACAATAATAAAATATAGTTATATAGTTACATGATCTCAAACTGACTGTCAACATGCAAAATCGCTAAGTCAGAAGACGCTGCGCTGCTTCAATGCATTATAGGCTCGTGACTCGTCAGAATGCAAAACAGAATGTAGCGTTTGGTCGCGCAACACCGCTACTTGTTGGAAAAAGTAGTTAGCTACAGGAAAAGCTACACTGTTTTAAAAGTAGCGGAGCTACCTTAACACTACTGAAAAATGTAGTTGTGCTAGTAGCGTCGCTACTTGTAGCTAGCTACTTGGTTTTAAGTTAAAAAATGCCTTGATAGATTGTGATGTTTTTATCAGCTGTTTGGACTCTCATTCTGATGGCACCCATTCACTAAAGAGGATCCTCCGGTGAGCAAGTGATGCAATGCTACATTTCTCCAAATCTGTTCAGATGAAGAAACAAGCTCATCTACATCTTGGCCTGAGGGTTAGTATATTTTCAGTTTTGGGTGAACTATTCCTTTAAGTCAATAGTTGTTTTTAAAAAATGGACTATGCTATGATTTTTGTCTTCAGAAAAACAAACTGATCAGTATTATAAAACACATAGTTTCGACTTATATACAGAAAAAAAGCACATTCTTTATAAATGTAAGTTTCTAAATTGCTAAGTAACTTGTAGCATTAAAAAGGTTTATGGAATATATATTACTTGGTGGAACAATAGTTTTGTCTAATATAATATTAATATCCATAATTTATTTTATTGCACAAAACACCATGTACAATTATTAAAAAAGGTTCATATTAGTGCTGTCAAATGATTAATCGTGATTAATCGCATCCAAAATAAAAGTTTTTGTTTACATAATATATGTTTGTGTACTGTGTACATTTATTATGTATATATAAATACATACACAGTATATATTTCAAAAATATTTACATGTATATATTTATATTCATATAATTTATATTATATATAAATATATTTAAAATATAAACATAACTTATTTTTCTTAAATATATACATGCATGTGTGGGCATTTATATACACATAATAAATATACACAGTACACAAACATATATTATGTAAACAAAAACTTTTATTTTGCATGCGATTAATTGTTTGACAGCACTAGTCCATATTGATTTTTATTTTTTGTCTTTAATGCATAGGTAAAGCAAAAGCTTGCGATTTACTGAACCAGAGCACTCGAAAGCACTCCTGGAGCACTTGTGCATTTGATTGCGATGATTTATTGGGTAGTTGGCCAGCCGTTTCATAGTACCTGCATACTCAGGGAAGCAGATGGTCAAGGGACTGTGTGTGATCTTCTGCTCAAACAGATCCTTCTTGTTGAGGAACAGGATGATGGAGGTCTCGGTGAACCACTTGTTGTTGCAAATGCTGTCGAAGAGCTTCATGCTCTCATGCATTCGATTCTGTGGTAGAATTAAGAGACTGGTCAGTATTCAGGAGCTATTCTTAAAGGTATTCTTTCAAGACAGCCTGTTTAATTTCAATGATAAAGAGTGTGGAACATGGTAACTTAAATCTAAATTTTGCTGCCAGAAACCTAACAAAATGTAGAACTGCAGCTTCTTTAATTTTTAGTGTTATGTACTGTGAATTACTGACTAACATGGTGTAAAATCTAAGAGGGTCTCACCATTTCTTCATCCTCAGCCAGCACCAGGTCATACGCACTCATGGCCACACAGAAGATAATGGCTGTCACCCCTTCGAAACAGTGGATCCACTTCTTTCTCTCTGAACGCTGACCGCCAACATCAAACATCCTATATAGAGAGAGCAGACCCATGTAAATGGTCAACAGTATAACCAGAGAAAATCTGGTATAAACCAGACAAACCAAAGAAATCAATGATACATCAAGGAGAAAAATGCCCTGAACAACTAAGAACATATGATCAGCCAAACAAGCTTATATAATTTGACGCAAATGCAATAAAGATGTAAAAGGCAGAAAAAGTCAGTTTAATATATCATACTGCCACAAAGGAATAGTTTTGTCATTATTTTAATTTGTCATGTCAATAAAAATACATATAGATTTCATCCATAAATTATGAAAAAATAAAATAAAATCACAAAGGTCCTCCCAACATGTCTTAATCAACAGCAGCACACCAAGTTGGAACATGTGCAATCATGGGTGAGATTTGAGAGTTATGGCAGAGAGGAAGATTATAGCAAACAATAACTTATATTTCAGTCAGTTCCTTACTACAACTTACCGTACTAGCATAAAACACTTACAAAATCATTTAAAAATGTAAGATACATGGGGTATGGAGTGTTTCTATGATGCTCTATGATATATATATATATATTTGTTTTTGTTTTTTTTTGGAAAAAAAAAGCAGCTTGGACAATCTTCAAACATTTTTCCTAATTTATTTAATTTATTAAATCTTATGCCTCATTTTATGTCAATTACATTTTACTAGTTTTCCACAAACCATATTTTGCAACCATACAGTTGTTGCAAATAAATATTTCTTCTTCTTATTATTATTTTATTCAAATAGTGTCTAATTGTGTCTTATTTACTATTAAATGTTTTAAAACTAAACTTGCTTACACTACCGTCTTAAATCATATTTCTATCACTGACGGCAAATGTTGTCTTACATTCAAATAGACAAATTTAATTAGCCTATTCTATTTATGTTTGTATGGGAACTCGAAATCAACCCCAACTTTGCTTTAAAAAGCATCTCAAGATCTCCTAACTGAAGATCACATGATCACAAATGGAAACAGCAAATTAGTAGTTTATTGAGGCAAAAGCTGTAGTTAATGGTTTGTTTATAGCGAGAATTGGACCTTAAAATAAAGTGTGACCCATTTCTCACTTCCTTATAAACATTGCACTGAGCTGCATTAATACTATTTGCTTCTTTAGGTATGTTCACTATTGATTATAACCACGTCTTTGGTGTCAAGCGGCACTAAATGTAGTGTGAAGAAAATATTATGCATAAAAAAAAGACAACATTAAATAATTGTCTTTTATAATGCCACTATGCTAAAGCCAAAGAAAATAATTAAAATATTATCTATTTACTTTTATATTAAGCATAATGTTAGATTGCACCTTTAAAATAAAAATAAGCAATGAAACAATAATATCATCAAAAAAGATCTCCTAACTGAAGATCACATGATCACAAATGGAAATCACTTCCGTGAAGTGACCATCGCATGTTCCCTTCGCTAACGGACCTCTGGAAGCGCCCTTCGTGAAGGGATTCATTTGTTCACTTTAGTTTGGAACATCCCTACAAATGGCGTCCCCTTCCCGAAGTGCCCTTCAAGGTCGCAAAAAAAGCCATTTGGAATTTGTCCTTTCATTTCTGCCTGTCAGACACTTGTCTCTATAACCGTGTGGACCTGCAGAAGATGTCATTGGCATTTCTAAGAAATTGCGTAATTATCTTCCCGCTTATGTAGCATTTGGTTTTTTACACTCGATACATATGATTTACAAAACATTAAATAAAGTAATAGCATCTTGGACAGCTAGCTTGTGTTTGATCTTTCTAAAGGTTGGGCTGACATTTCTTCTGTAGATTAAAGCAGACGCATTCAAAGAGAATCATTCCAGCCTTGTTAAATCCCATAGTAAACCAAATGCCCTCAACAGGTTTAAGGGAAATTATTCCCAAAACCTCAGACCTGACCACATGGATGGCACGGAATTAATTCCTTGATTCTAGTGAGGGTTAAAGTGGGTGTTGCTAGCTAACAGAAATAGTGAAGGCAGTTAGATTGGGCAGATGAGTTGTTTGAAGTGTGAATGTGTGTGAACACACGTTAGCGTGCCTACTAGAGAGTGTGATAAAAAAATCTCAGTTAAAATCAGAGTGAAATAAAGACATCTAGAGGTTTCTTACTTGAAATGCAGGTCTTTGAAGGTGAAATGTGTCTCTACGATGCCAGTGGTCTTCACTCTGGTCCTTAGCACATCCTGCTGGGTTGGGATGTAGTCTACTTTTCCTATCCTCTCCATGTCATTCAGATAACTGCAAAAGGACGGTAGAAAATACGTTTCTCAACAACACTTCTCATTATTAACTAGTTTCTTATTAGCATGCCTATTATTAACATATTGGCTGTTTATTAGTACTTATAAAGCACATATTCTGCCTGACCATATTCTACATCCCTAATCCTACCCAACACCTACACTTAATAATTACCTTACTATTAATAACAGCAAATTAGTAGTTTATTGAGGCAAAAGCTGTAGTTAATGGTTTGTTTATAGCGAGAATTGGACCTTAAAATAAAGTGTGACCCATTTCTCACTTCCTTATAAACATTGCACTGAGCTGCATTAATACTATTTGCTTCTTTAGGTATGTTCACTATTGATTATAACCACGTCTTTGGTGTCAAGCGGCACTAAATGTAGTGTGAAGAAAATATTATGCATAAAAAAAAGACAACATTAAATAATTGTCTTTTATAATGCCACTATGCTAAAGCCAAAGAAAATAATTAAAATATTATCTATTTACTTTTATATTAAGCATAATGTTAGATTGCACCTTTAAAATAAAAATAAGCAATGAAACAATAATATCATCAAAAATATATATGACCCTGGAGCACAAAACCAGTCATAAGTAGCACGGGTATATTTGTAGAAATATCCAACAATACACTGTACGGGTCAAAATTATCGATTTTTCTTTTATGCCAAAAATCATTAGAATATAAAGTAAAGATCATGTTCCATGAAGATATTTAGTAAACTTCTTACCGTAAATATATCAAAACTTCATTTTTGATTAGTAATATACATTGCTAAGAACTTCATTTGGACAACTTTAAAGGCGATTTTCTCAATATTTAGATTTTTTGCACCCTCAGATTCCAGATTTTCAAATAGTTGTATCCCAAATATTGTCCTAGCCGAACAAACCATACATCAATGGAAAGCTTATTCATTCAGCTTTCAGATGATGTTTAAATCTCAATTTCATAAAATTGACTCTTATGACTGGTTTTGTGGTCCAGGGTCACATATATAGTATTTTATACTCTATGCATATAAAAAAATCAGATGGCTTATTTTATATCTAAAATCAAAACTAAAATCTTTAATTTATTTTCTCTTAAATTTTCCATAGACCACCAAGCACCCCTGACTTTATTTTGAAAACTGGTATAAAATATTAAATATTACTGCAATATGTTGAATATTCCCTCAAAATATTTCTTATGTATTTATAATGCGAAATATTGTACACTTCTGTCTCTCTCAGTTGTATCAACTTTGGTGTGAACAAGCCTTGTAGATGATGTTCTTATGCAAAATACTCTGTGTGCAATCGTCTAATCAGATTTCCAAACATGAACAGATAAACCGCCTCAGTCTAGGAGGCTGCAACAGTGACGATGCACATCTCCATTCAGCTGCCAATCAACGACTAATGAAGCCTCACAGAAACACAGCTTGGATAAGCTGTGTAGGCAAGAACTCCTGCCAGCAACACTGAATGTTACTGCTCCACCTAATACCATACAATCCCACTATGACACAATTGTACAGTTCCATGACTAACCAAGAGTTCAGGTTTTCAATACTGAATTACAAGAGAACAATGTGGCATGATAAGTTCTTCCTACTTGAATCTTTTCTTTCTTAGTTCTTATACGTTTATCGGTTCTGTGTGTGGTTGCAATATTGTGAGGATCCCTGCAGACACTCGCACTCCGCTGGAGTCCAACGGCACAAAACAATTAAGCACAACCCAAATCAAACTGAAAAGTGCTGATAATCCCTCTTCACAAAGGCTGGTTTAGTAGACTGCTTTTGTTGGGGGGGGGGGGGGGGGGGGGGTGGCTTTTTTTGTCTCTCTTGAAGACTTATTGTGCTCTGATTTATGCAATAAGGGATCTGACCTGTAGGGTGCAGGAATATGGGCCTGTGTCAAGAGAGATTAATGACCACCTGCTGTCATTTAATGTTCAGATAATTAAAGTCATGTCTCTGATAAACGAAGCTAGAGTTTATGAGAGCCAAGAGTACAGTCTGACACTGTAGCTGACCTGTAATGAGAACACTACGCCAAGGCTAGACACGTAATACAGTGGCTGTTCAAAATAATACACCATCATACCACATTTAAAGGGAATCGGTACATGCTATTTACTGATGCAGGCAATACCTATTTTCTGACGTTTGGCAATAACTTATAACAAGATGTCTGCAAACAGACAAAGATGGTATTTTCTTTTATGCACAGAAAGTTTGTCTTGTTTTTCTCTGGAACAGGAGCTGTGCTTGATGTCTTGCTCTGGTTCATCTTGTGAAACGTGGCCAAAAATATGTTCCGAATCCAGGCTTTGTAGTTCCAGTGAAAACTAATCTTAATGCTATTGGTTTTCTAGAGAAGTGTGTGCGTCTAACTTAGCTTTGGGAGGGCACTTTTGTGAAATGAGCTCCATGAAGCTTTAGACGAAGTTTTAAGTGTGGAAAAACTTGACTGGGCTTCACAAAGCACCAACATGAACTCCAGCAGTCACCAGAATCCCAGTTTTGAGCCAATGTCATCCAATTCGAAGTCTGGTAGTTTTATATGTCTTGTCACTCTGCAATCTCTAAATATGTGTATTAACTAAAATTATTTGGCCAAGCACATTCAAACTCATCCTGTTATTGTCATTAATGCCTACCACACCAGTGCAAGTGGTGCAAAACATTTAAAGAAGCCATTTCAATGTTTTTGACAGAAGTCTCTCATGATCATTTATTTGAAATATTTTTTTAACAATGCAAGTCTTTACTGACCCCAACATTTTGAATGGTAGTCTATGTATTCATTGTTTTTATTATGAGCCGATTATAATTTCTATAGCCTGCAACTCTCTTCATGAAGGTTTTGCTATTCTTTTCAATATAGACATCTTTAGCCTCTGTTGTGAGGGTGGGGAAGGAGTGGCTGCCTCTGTAAAACCACACTTCTCTCCACCCACCCACACACAGGCTATAAACCCTCTCACATAAACATCTGCTGAACCTAGCAAACACAACTAAATATTATGAAATCTAAGATTAGCACTCCCTCTCTCCTTCCACTATCTTCTTTTCCCACCGACAAATGACATCATTCATTTCCTAATTCAAGGCCAAATCAACTGTGATCCCTCGTGAGGGAATGCTCCTCCTACCCCTGATTGATTCTGAGTGTATCAAGCATGGGAAAATTCATGGAAGTCCTGACCCAGGCCAACCCTCCGTTTAATAGCAATTGGTTTCTCAACGGAGCGTTAACTGTTAGTGCCAGAGTTTCTGCTCGCTTTGACGTATCGATCTGATCCTGCCCACTCTCATCACATATTTTCATCATTCTATTTCTTTTACATTTAAAAGGCACTCTTGAGTAAGTTTCAGTTTTTTGGATCTCATTTAGTGAGGCACTTAGAATATTTTGAACTATAGCAGAGCGGTTTTGGTGTCTATAAAAAACACTTTGAATATTTGAACACGTGTTTTAATTTCCAAGTAAAATACTAATAATGCTGTAGTGCACCACCCTGTTCTGTCTGTAAATGCATGATTTATCATCTGACTGAGGGTGTGCATTATGAGTTATGATATTTGCTTTCCATGAATATTGACGAATGGCCATTGGTCAATATCTTTCTGACTAATAACAGAGAGAGAACTCACTACGCAGCGGAGTCGTTGAGCTGGTATTCTCTGGCCCGGGTGAAGCAGCTCTGTACCCCTCCATCAGCCCACAGTCTGGTGATGACATTGGCCAGGTCGTCTGCCAGGATGCCCTGTTCCTCTGCCGCCCCGGACAGGGAAAACAACAGACGTGCATCATCCTATAAAACAAACGAATAAACAGATCCAATCAAAAATAATGCACATTAACACACAGAATACAGAAACTAACATATTTATATACATCATATGCAAAAGAATTAGGAGTCACAAAGTCCAACCAAATTCATAAACTGTGAATAATCTGCAATGTGAACATATTACCTCACAGCAGCTCGAAACTGACTCAGCAGAACTCACTACACATTAATCACAACGTTTTTACTTTATTTTTTACCCATGTGTCCACTAGCCCATGTGAAGAACTGTTTTTTATTTCTATCTATTTACATTGATTTTGTATCATATAAGTATTTGAAGATGCAAGTGCATTTAACCTCACCCAGAGTTACGAAATGCCGCGAGCTTCAGAACGAACACACACAAAACACACATACGCATCTGTCAAGAGTTTCGTGAATCCAATATGTACTGCATTCCAAACGACATAAATGATGCCTTTGTTGAGCTAGGGCTGGGCGGTATATCAAGTTTGTATGACACATCGATATATTTTTTATAAACAATATGGTGTGAAGCAATACCATTTATATCAACACCACGCAAATGCGCAACACACATAGAGCCCAATAAAATAGGATCGCAATAATTCTGACTAAAATATTAATTTTACTAAAATATGTTGTTGAACAATAAATGTACCATTTGTAGAATTTTAAACCCACAAATAAGTGCATTTCTTGATGGCATTAACTGTTAAGTTAATCAAGATATAATGCATTTAGTCTGTGCTTTTTTTCATTTGTAGTTTAGTGCAATTAGCTTCTGCTTTACAAAGCATTATTTTTGTTTTTAGACTTTAAGGTTACAATGTTAGGATGTCATGTGATTTTAACCCTTTTTTGCACATAATATATAACATAGCCTACATAGTTACATATTCACTATATTTGTTTTCATAGCCTTTAATATATTGTTGTTTCATTGGACAACGCTGGGCAGGATATAGATTTTTTTTTTAAATAAATATAATAAAACAAAAACAATTAGGAAAAAAAGTGAGATGCATATCATATACCGCAATTAAAAAAAAAAAGCATATCTAAAGTAAAACACTGAAATGACAGCTCCTGTTAAACATACTGTTTAACCCCAAACACTTGTTAGTAGACCTGATATTGTTTATTGATTAAATATCGTTAAAAGGAAATATCGGTCTTCCATTTGCATTATCTACACCAGCGGTTCTCAATTCCAGTCCTCGCGTACCCCGGCTCTGCACATTTTGTATGTTTCTCTTATTGCTTCAGACGTTTGTTATATTTGACTGCAAGTGCCCTGCGAAGTGGACATTACCGGATATTCCTCCATGATTCCAGTTTGAAGGGAGCGTATATGTTCCATACAAAGGGCATTTAAGTGAGTTAACAAAGAGAGACATGCAAAACATGCAGAGCGGGGGTACGCGAGGACTGGAATTGAGAACCGCTGATCTACACACTGATCTTGAAGACAGACTGGTTACATGGTGGCATTCTGGGAGAAGGGACATTTTTACAGTTGCTGCTGTGTGTGCACGTGCATATGTGTACTTTGTGGGGGTTACTTCATGTTACTCCAGAGATTTATTTGCCAGGTGGGTCAAAGGTGCAGTATACAAATGTAAGCTATGCATCCCCTGAGAGAAAAACAGCAAGGGAGAGAAGGAGTCTATGACTAGCTCTCACCTCCAGATTCTACTATCGCATCTCAGACTCGAGTCTCGAACCGTCTCCCACACACTTCTCTCAGAGCTACAGAAATAACCGTCTACCTACATATCTGTCTTTCTCCTCCCAGAGTATATGTTGCAGGAATAGAGTCTCACAGCAAAACCCCTCCCACCATGGAGCTGAACTAGATCACAGGAAGTCAACCCTGGGGTGGAACATGGGAGCCATGAGCAGAAATAATGGGCTGAGAGACGTGTGACACGACCGACCCCGTGCTTCTAGGGGATGTAATGAATTCTTAAACTGTGTGCTACTGTATACTGCAGTAATACAGTATATACATTAATCGTAAATGTGAAACGACACAGTGTTTCGCAATTCAGAAGTTAAATAGCTCATAGATTCAAGGAATGCTTGAAACAAGAACACCAAAGGTTCTTTTACTATGCGGTGGAAAAAAGGCAACAGATATGAATAGAGGATTACAGGCCTTTTAAAAGATTTACGGCCTCAAGAGAAGAGAGAGAAGGGAAAAGAGAGAGAAAATGAGGAGATGCAGCGATCAGCCCCATGGGATGCGGCTTTCCACGTGTCTAAAGCACACTGCTCAAACTGTGACATATGGTTAACATATGCACTCACTCATACTATTTAAAAGGTACACTGACTAATGTTCTACTTCCTGTTTTACGCATAGCATTGTGTACTCAATGTTTTTGATGAAGTTAAGGAGTAACAGAATCAAATTAAACATATGGGATGGTCAAGTTGGTGATTTATGAGGTCCACAAATTTTTTTTTTGAATATAAAGGGATAATGTCTCTACTACATTACAGAAATCTTTTTTTTTTTTCTGATACAAACTGATTTAAAATGTGATAAAGCTCCAGGTTTGCTATGCTTGTTTGTAGGGCTGCACAATTCAGCCATATCGATATGACTACAAAGTAACTTTTATTATTCTTTTTAATAATAAGTATTATTACTATTAAATAAATGTTATTACTATTAAATAAAATATTAAACAAAACAAGAAATATTACTATTGTATCATTTCATCATAAAAATAGTATTTAAAAGTATAATAATAATAATAATAAATATAAATATTGCTCTCTAAAATTAGCTACTAAAAATATACAATATTATTTATAATAATATATAATATAATTTTTTAACAGTGAAATAATAATACTAACATTTACTTAATTTCTTCAGTTTCAAGCACTAAAGGCACAATATGTAAGTTTTTGCCGTTAGAGGGCGCGTTTTCAAAACAAACAAAGAAACAAAGGCGTAGTTTGATGACGCCGTGACTAAGTGTGGAATCATGGGAGTTGTCGTCTTCATCCCCACAGCCGAAGCAATCCGACGGGATTTGGGTAGAAATCATGTTCATGGATGAGCTAATGTATTAAAGATTTATTAACATCGTAGTATGAAGCAGGGCGAAGCTGAAAGCCGTCGAAGCAAAACGAGGCCGCTGAAGCAATTGCTAATGAGAGACGAGCGCGACACACGGCTCGAAAGCAGCGGAGCTTTTATTATGCCACAGTCAACGGCTTCCGCTCCTTCCGGTCGTGTGTATGTGGGGTAAAGCGTCACTGTTTTATCATACTAGATACATTTGAAAGTTATGTTATAATGCTACTCTGTGCGGTCGTCACCTGTATAATAAAACACATAACATATTAAAGCGTCTTTGGTGTTTCCATGTTTTCTACAAAACAAAACCGGAAATCGAGGGGTTATGATGTCATTGGCAGGCGACACAATGACACTATAGACACGGTCCGTGTCACTAGTTAAAATTGCTTATTTCTCTGGCTTTAAACATTCTTCGATACATTTGGGATAATGTAAGTACACAAGTCAGCAAAATATATAACACTGTTCTAGTGGTTTTTGGATATTTTAATAAAAAAATCTTAAATATTGTGCCTTTAAACTATCAAGCTTTTATTTTGGCGGAGATAAAAAAATTGGATATGTCAAAAAGGATTTGTCAAAATTGATCTGTGTATTAAGTTTTGCAGTATAAATGTATTATTTTTATTTTCACATAGTTAAAAAAGTAAAACAGTTTTTGCTATGGTATCAAAATTAGTACAGAGAAAAGTGAAATTTTATTGGTATTGGAACAGACTACTGAAGTGTTGGTATTGTGACAACACAAACACCAATAATGACTAACATGTTTTCCAATTAATTTATGCCAGCAGTATAAAGTTGATACTTGACATTAGTTTGATAAAAGCATGTGTTGCTCTGAATATGTACACATTTTAAGATACAGTGCCTTGCAAAAGTATTCATTTTTTTCACATTTTGTTATGTTGCTGCCTTATGTTAAACTGCTTTAAATTACTTTTTTTCCACATCAATCTACACTCCATACACCATAATGGTAAAGCAAAAAACTAGTTTTTAACATCTTTGTAAATTTATTAAAAATAAAAAACGTAAATGATTCCATTGCATAAGTACTCATACCCTTATCGTTCACCTTCCAACAGGACAATGACCCTAAGCACACCGCAAGAGTGGCTTATAGAAAACTCTGTGAATGTCCTTGAGTGGCCCAGACAGAGCCTGAGCTTGAACCCAGTCAAATAATTCAGAAACCTGAAAATGTGCATTTGCCCCCATCCAAGCTGACAGAGCCTGAGAGGTGAAGAGGTGAGGTGAAGAATGGCAGATAATTGCCAAATGCTGATGAGAAAAGCTTGTCGCATCAAACAAAAAAGACTTGAGACTGTAAAGGTGCTTCAGCCAAATATTTAGTTAAGGGTATGAATACTTATGCAATGTACTTATTTCAGTTTTTTTATTTTGAATACATTTACGAAGTTGTGACAATTCTGTTTTTGCTTTGTCAGTATGGTGTACGGAGTGTAGATTGATGTGGAAAAAAAGTAATTTAAAGCAGTTTAACATAAGGCAGCAACATAACGTGAAAAAAATGAAGGGGTATGAATACTTTCGCAAGGCACTGTATGTGTGTTTTTCCCATTCCAGCCCTTAACCTAAAATTAGTCTGACACCCTTAATAAATAACTCAGAAATGCTTCTGATTGGTGTCTTGTGAACATTACCCTGAACTAGCTTAAAGTAATTACACAGGGTTTTCTTAACACAGACTAGTTACTGAGATCACCCACTGACTTATCAGTTATCAGTTTTGACATCCTTCATCAAAAACACCTCATAAACGAGAAAGGAGGAGGAAACACTTGAGGAATGTCTCCAACAGATCTCGCTCTCACTAATTAAACGTGATGGAGAGATGTTGTTAGCCATTCTAACATCACTTTACAGTTCTATTCCCAGAGCAGAGACAATCATCCATCTCTCCCTTCACCCGTCTAATTAAACTATACACTGCTGCTGCACAGTGAAAATAAAGGGCCTGTGTTGGTTTAAAGGAGCCATATTCTTCACTTCATTCTCTGCACGACGAGTGCTGCATTTTTTTAAGACACTGACAAGTTAAAAGAAGTTCGACTTTTAATAACACGTCTCGAGACTCCTGTGTCCTACTTCCTTCCATTCAGTCAGTGTTAACCCTGTACATTCACTGTAAATCTGGTTTAATATCATGGATTCGATGGTGATATCTATATAGTGAGGATAAATCTGTGCTGATAGAGATCAAGAGTTTCTCCAGAGCCTCAGGTGGATCAGATGCACTGAACATACTGCTGCCTTCAGGCTGTTCTCTAACACTCTGACTTCCACATTTTCTTTTTTCGCCTTCTTTTACACTTAATCTTTCCATCTCTCGCAGGTTCTGAGGATTTGTGCATAGACAGCAGAATAAAAGATAGTTATTGTGCTATGTGTGATCTGAAGTCTCTTACAGGACTCGAGTAGAAGGATGAATTAAATTGATCAAAAGTGATGAAGACAAAATGTTATAAATAGTTAAATTTCCACAAAAGAAGAAATAAGAAATGTTTCTTGAGCAGCAAGACCAGACTTTATGCTGATAATCAGATATCTGGCTTTGTGACGAGGGAAGGATCATCTAAGCTGGTGGGTGTTTGAGTTGATCTGAGAGTGTGTGTTATGCTATACAGAGGATGTGTGTGATTTATTTGCGGAGGGAATGCTGTGTGTACTCACCGCTCTGCCACTGTCCTCATATTCGATCTTGAGGTTGCTCATGGCTTTAATGATGGCCATGATGGACTGGATGGTGTTACTGTAGACCACAGCTCGATACTGCTTGCACTCTTCCTCCGAGTAGCCGTCCTCGTGAATGATCCTGCATAACAGACATACAGACGATCAATCAATCATCAGTGTGGTATAGTATATTTAGCCCTCATTAAAATTTCATTTCCATTGTTTTAATGTGATTTATATATATAATACAAGATACTGTGCGTGTATGTGTGTATATATATATATATATATATATATATATACACATACATGCACACATACACACACACACACACATATACATATGCATACACACACACACACATGTATATTATGAAGCGGCATACAAGTAGTAGTTATATAAAATCAGAATATATCAATGTAAATAGTGAATATTTAAATAAGTAAATAAGAATATATAGTTGTAAGTCTGAATATATAGAAGTAAATCTGATTATATTTATAAATCAGAATATTATCCATTAAATTAAATATCAAAAGTGGCAGTAAAAACTTTTACATTGTTAAAAAATTATTTCAAATAAATACTGTTTTTAAACCTATTCATCAAAAATAAAAAAAAACATTAAAATAGACAAGTTATTTTAAATTGTAATAATGTCACAGTTTTGATTTTACTGTTTTTCTTTTCGATAAAATAAATGCAGACTGGGTGTGCATAAGAGACTTCTTTCAGAATCATTAAAAATATTACCAACCCTAAACTCAATATTAATTGTAAATATAAAGCTAAATAAATATTTGTTATATTCACCAGAAAAAGCAAATATAAACATGCATAACTAAATAAATAAAACAGAACAAATTCAGGATGGCACAAAAGACAAAGAGGTAAGAACTAGGCCTGTCACGATAACTTTTTGTTGTGCGATATATTGCCCCATAAAAAAATTGCGATATGCGATATTATTGTCATTTTAAGACCATTTTATGACAGATTTTTCCCTGACCTTCTTTTCTCTGTAAATTAAGGGTGCACACTATTTCTGAAAAACACAATCCCTACTTAGCAGTCAGATGTCCGTCTGTATGCACAAAGGCACAGATCCCTAAACAAGGCCATATCTGCAGATGAAACTTTTTTTGTAGAAGCATTTTTAAATTTGAACTAGCACATGACTACACCACGTTATGTACGAGAAGCTGCAAAAAACACAGGCGCAAGTGGAAAGTACAAAACATTTTTTATTGTGTTTTTCATAGTGTTTTTTTTTATGTAAATATAATGGGCGATATATTGCGTCACCAAAAAGTATTGAGGTCATGTACATATATTGTGTGATAAGTCAATATATTGATTATCGCGACAGGACTAGTAAGAACATTAGGTTTTAACCCAAAGCCTGGCTTTAGTATCCAGATGTAATATAAAATTTATTAATATGAACAGGCTTTTGCAGTGGATGGAACTTAGCTACTGAATTGATTTTAAGTGCTGGTGGGAATTGTCCTGTGGATCTTGTCAGACTGCAAATCTATGGAGATTTTTTTTTTATATAGTCAGCTCTGGCTCAGTAGTTCAGAGGAAAATCTCTGAGGATAGAACTAGAGAGCCAGTTCACCGTGTATCACTCAAATGACACTCAGACGGCATTTAAAACACCTTCAAAGGGAAAATACAAACAACCTTCTCCAATATAGCTAAGCACAACTAGAGTCATTTTATAATAATGTAATTCAATTATTAAAGAATGAATGCTGCGATTACACCCCAGGTCAGAGTGTGTGTGCCAGGAGGATGCATTCAGTGATGAGAGATGGAGTACAAAACATTTTCCATTAGAATGATTAGATTGTAAAATTGCTTTGGGAAACAGAGGTGTAAAAAGAGCAGCAGAGGTCAAGGTCAGATAAACAGTATTAACTGCTGCCAGGGGCCCGACTACATACACACGCATAGCAACAGCTGTTTATGTGAGTGTGAGCAAGGGAGACACATAGGCTCCATACCCAGACAGGACTTTTAGCCATCAGCGTTACGTTTGTAACATTTGTGTCAAAAAATGTTGTCTAGGTAGGCAACTCACTCTGTCTTGAGACGACTTCTATGTGTAAGGCCCCAAAAAACACTCTACACAAGTATGCTTACAACGCATAAACAATTTCACGTTTTATTAAGTTCTGCAACATGTTCGAATACAACTGATAATACAATGCATTTATTTTGCATTCTCAGAGCTGCCACAGTGGGTGCTATTGCATGAATTAATGTGAACTAGTTTTATGGTCGCGTTATGTCAAGCCTGATCTCATGATGAAAACGTACCTGTGGGAACTTTTTTGCAAGACGCGAAATACGTAGCATATTCGATGTGAAACGTCCAATGGCACTAAAAGAGTGTGTTTTTTTTTCTTCCCCAGAACAGATGAACGCACATATGGTACGTTTTATGTGACGTTGGTTTTGTATGTATCCCCGCAGTTCTGACATTAAATGTTCGTTGAGTGGTGCTATAACTCTAATGCTCTGTGACGTTTTAAAATAACGTACCATCTACACTACACCTAAGCCTACCCGATAGTATGAACAAAAGCGAATGTGACGTAAAGACGCAAATTGCAAGCATGCCGTTTTAGCTTGTTTTTCGATCTCTCATCTTTGAGCTCTTTCATCGTGAGTCAGGTTTTTCACAGGATTCGTACCCAAGGATTCCGCATCCTAAGTCCAATTCCATGCCGGCTGGGCTACCGAGCAAGCTTGTTACATCCAGAAAATGAAACATATTGAGCTGTAATCATAACTGTGTAGGAAAATGATTACAAGTGCTAGGAAACTGCAGTGATGTGTACTTATTGGTACGTATTTTGCATCTTCCTCAATTATTTTGGCTGCATAAACCTAGTCCCTTTCTTACAAACTGATCTCAAGCTTGAATTCAGATCTGCCTCCATTCAACCAACGAATGAAGGATTGAACTTAGACTCTGTGCTACCTTTTTTATTTCCAAGAACCTATCTCATTCGGATATACGTCACAATGTGGAAGAAAAGATTTGAATCTATCTACTGTTATATTGCAACTTTAAACTTGTCTAGCTACCTGAATAGCTGTTCAAATTGACGATCTAGCCTTTGAAATGACTCCCTGAATCTGACTCACTGAAGTGAATGATTCTAAACACTTATTTAGACTTGGAACTCTGGGGTTTGTGTATGAGTATGTGCACTTTGAGTTTATTAACTAGCGCAGGGGCAAAAAACTCCTAATGTCCCATATCAAGGAATATGTGTATGTTTGTGCGAAAGAAAATATTCTTTCGTAACATTTTCTCACTTTAGAGTTGCAGCTGTTCCCTCTCATATCATCCACACCAGCGTCAACAGCTGGCATTCAGAGATGTGTCTGAAAGAGAGTAAGAGATTTCGAAAAGAGAAAACATCGTTCACTCACTTCATCTGTTTTACGATGGTGCTCTTCCCTGATTCTCCAGCACCTGTGACAGAAACACAAAGAAAACAAGGTTATAACACACTTCATCTTCAGACAGGAAAGCAAGCTCACAGTCACAGTTTTTTTCTCCGTCTAGTCAGAGTCTTAGCGCTAATGCCCACCCTGTATTGTGAATGTGTGCGTGTGTGTGTGTGTAGCCTATACTTCCAGTAACTCAAGTCTTGCTGACTTAGCTGCCGATCTTCAGCGTTCCATTCTCTCCCAGACCTGGTGTTTATCAAGTTTGGCCTTTAATGGAGATGTCCGAGTGCTTCATAAACAGGAAACAGGGCCTTATCAGGGTAATTTCCACAGGCCTGCGGGGGCACGCTACTCATTTGACATCTAACTCCCTCATTTGAACATTATATAAACACACAAAACATAACGGCCGTACTCTAGAATCAACAAGCTCCCACAAGCACCTTCTAACACCTCAAAAACAAACATCTACGCGTCACAATGGCATGTCTGATACGGACTGGCACATGTTTGTGCTCTGGGGAGCGTGTTCGTGTCACATGACGTGCAGCTCTGAGATGTAGCGCGGCCCTCTTACACAACTCTAAACACACACGGATTACGCTGCAAACAGAGCGGAAAACTGCCCTCAAACTCCAATGAAATGGTATCCGAAGATGCACAAAAAAAGGAAAGCCTGAAAAAGAAAAAGTAAAGAAAGCCTGTGTGTGTGTCAAAAGATGGCCTACTGATTTCAAAATCACAGTGTTAGCACACCTGTCAAAGTGCCACACACTCACACCCACTTACTCTACGTGAAGAGACGACTTCACACTTGAGCAGCTGCTGTCAACACCTCAAACATGCAAAATCAGTTCTCCCACATCTTACGGAGACGGCAGCCGTTCAGACTTCAGTCACGCATCAGTTTGCGGCTTTCATTTGAGAGATTTTTGCTGCTACTGCACGTGTAGAAAGTTGGTGTAAAGGGTTGTTCACAACAAGGATTGTAACTATAATAGGGCCCTATGAAACCAGTTTTTTATTTTTTTTTTCAAATTCTTGTCTTTTTTTTTTCCAGTTGTAATTTTTCTGGATTCAGATTAAATGGTTTAATTATTTTTAATAATCAAAAACAATGTGTAATAACCTGAATTCATAAAACGTTAACAATGTGATAATTTATGATAATGATTATTGTAAATGTAATGATTTAATACTAATTTCTTATCAAAAACAGTCATCAAATGCAATAAAGCAATAAAAAAAATGTAATTACATTTTAAATTCAAATTGAATGAAAACTTTAAAAAAAATTTATTGTTTGGCAAACAGTAAAATTGCTGCACAACAGAGGTTTTCTGTTCAAATTAAAACTTCGAAGAAAAAATGTGTGATATTCCTTAAAAATAAGGTTGTAACAATTTTATTATTATTATTATCACTGCTAATGCTACATGATCTAACTTTAAATTGATAGTTCACCCAAAAATGAAAACTCTGTCATTAATTATTCACCCTCATGTCGTTCCAAACCCGTAAGACCTTCGTTCATCTTCAGAAAAAAAGAAGAAGATATTTTTGATGAAATCCGAGAGCTTTCTGACCATCCATAGACAGCAGCACAACTACCGTGTTCAAGGCCTAGAAAGGTAGTAAGGACATTGTTAAAATAGTCCATGTGACATCAGTGGTACAACCGTAATTTTATGAAGCTTGAGCATTTAATACTTTTATGAAGCTTGAACATTTACAGTGGAAGAAGACAAAGTTGTAGTGTACACTTATAAAAAAAACAATTTTACCGTCCCTTGGTATGGACACTAATATAGTTCTTGTTATACTTAGCGAATTTGCATTGTGCTCAATCCCTTAGAGGACAGACAGGAGACGGGATAGCCCTCACGGGAAAATAAAAGCCTGTATGACTCAACATGTCTATTGTGTATTAGTGTTCATACATCTAGCGATGTGCACCTGCAGGATGTGGCCATTTATGTTTTAGTTATTGTCTGTGAATAAAACTGGCGACACTTCCACGGAACGCGTTTTAAACCATAACAAAAGACAAAAGGTCATCACATGAGCAGCACTCAACCAAACAGTAGTCGTGGATTACCAGAAAAACTCTCTCTTAAACAAACATAAATGAGCTACACATAGAAGCACGCTACATCTTTTCAATTTATCCAATTACGGTTATAGATTCTTCGCAGGGTCTCTGAACTGAAAATCGTGTGCCATCTCCTACGAAACTAATTTTAAACATGACCAGCGATTCCACTGGGATGGCAGCCGGGTTCTTCCTGTATCCAAGAACATTTATTACACAATGGCCTGTATTTTCAGCACACTACCAATTAAACCTGACCTGTTTTCATTTTATGAGCTCAATTCCAAAGCAACATGCACATGAATATTCACTTGCAGTTTTTTTCTGTACTCTAAAAAAAAAATGCAGTAGTAAAGAACTGCAAATTACTGGTATTGGAATAATTTAAAAATAATTATTGCACATCTCAAAAAATATATTAAATTTAAATGTAATTTTTTTTTTTAAATTTAATTTAATTTAACTTTAAAACCAGACAGACTCAAGACCTCCACATGTGTGCAAAAGGCCTGGTATCAGGTGTTGTTTTTGCATTGCATTGGTCTCATCACACGGTTGCGGTACCTCAGATCTGAGGGCAGGCGTGGGTGTGTAAATGACAACATGGGCTACGCTAATGAGAGCTCACCAATACAGTACAGTGACGTGCCAGTGAGCTCAGGTGTGCACTCCTGATCCGGAGCCAGGTTGTCTGACTGAGGTTGACTGAGTTTTTGTGGTCATTATGGTCTGAGGCACACAGGTTCACAGTGGAGACGAGAATAATTCGGTTTTGTTGCTGCAGCTGCGACCCAGGTTACCACAGTACACATCTGTCTCCGTCCACCCTGCCTGTCTTATTTTCTAGCTTGGCCATGACTTAACCAGTTTTACGGTCTCTCAACTGCATTATGAAATCAAAAGCAAGTAACTTACCTATTTAAAAGGCTGAGATCATGCATGTAATCCATCTGATCACGTTTAAACAGACTTAAGTTCTTGCTCTCGCTCGCTCACTTCACTCGTCCTCTGGGTTTTTGTATTAATTGCTCCAGCAGACAGACTTGACCACAGCTCTCCACCCTTTGTGGTGCAGTTGCTAAGCATTAGCTCCTTTCTGCTCAAATTCTAGGAATCTCCAGTCCTCCACAAGCAGAGCGTGATCTCTCTGACTGTTCACTTAATAAATGCATCTCCCTCTTCTCCTTTTTCTTGTGCTCTAGTGTTCGCAGGCTAGTCTAATAACAATGCTGGATTAATAATCTGATCTGAAGAGAGCCTTTAAAAACAACACAATAAAAAAATAAAATATAATAATGATAATGATTATGATAATGATGATGATATTAAAAAATAAAACATGGGCAATTAAAAAAAAACATGTTTTTTTACATGATAAAAAATTACACATTAAAAAATATTAATTAAAAATATAAATAAAATTAAATAATAACCTAACCTAAATTAAATTCAGGGAGTCATTATCAAAAAAAATAAATAATTAAATACTTTGAGGTTTAAAATATGGTTATAGGGTTTAAAATGAATATGAGCTGTGTCAAAGCTTAAATATTAAATAAAATAAAATAAAATAAAATAAAAAAGGATTAGATTAAAAAACAAAGAATAAGCAAAATATTTAAAATAGTTTTAGGGGTACAATATAGGTTTATAGGGTTAAAATGAATATCAATACATCAGAGCTTTGCCATAGTGAATTGTGTACATGCTCAGGAAAAAGGTAAAGTAAAATCATATAAAGCAAATAATAAAAGTAAATATAAAGTAGAATAAAAAACAAATTAAATTCAGAAAGTCATCAGCTGATTCAAAAACAAAGGATAAGCTAAATATGGTTTAAAATAGTTTTAAAGGTAGGATATAGCAGCTTTCCCTAAATAAATAAACATCAAATATCCACATTTTATTTTATCATCTTGCAGTCCTAATCTTGCAGTTTCCTTTGTAATATTCTAAAGCATCCCTTAAAACATATGCAAATGTCTGTGTCCTTCTGGGCATAGCTACAAGTCAAAGAGCTGAAACAAAGGACAAGAAATTTCCAATAGGATTCTCTGTGCAGAGTACAATATTGCACAATATTGTGGTGAACCTCTTCATGGCAACGTAATTGTAAAAAAAAAAAAAAAAAAAAAAAACACAAGGAC
>NW_015557099.1:610674-612564 GCF_001515605.1 Sinocyclocheilus anshuiensis | reverse complement strand
ATGGCAACGTAATTTTAAAAAAAAAAAAAAAAAAAAAAGTACCACGGACAAGCAATTTATTAATCATGCACTCTTTGACATAATACATATAACCGCACACTTACAAACCAAATACTTTGGATTAATGAAGTGATGGTTTAATAAGCACTGAACATCCTTGCAGTGCCTCTAGGGTAATTTATAATGTTATTTACCTGCTCAAACCACCGCTGGATAATGAATCGGCAAAGACAGAGCTGTTGTGAAAACAAACACTTTTGATGCAGCTCACCCTGATCAATGCTCTGGCGGAGACCGAAGACTGATGATGCCCCACAGATGGGCGAGTGTGATGTTTATATCTAGTAAATGCATAAAACTGTCAGCCGTTTATTGGGCTATCTGAAAAATTTATTTGTCTGATTATTTATTCATTTCATTTATTATTTTTTTCCCCCCAGGTTGGTTCATCGCCCTCTAGTCAGATCGATAGAGTTTAGAAATGTTGTTCTGAACACGAGTGAGACGAAAGTCCAAATGTCTTGCACATTTGTTTGGTGGTTTCACAAGGTATTGCACACACTTGTAATACCTGAAACACCAACACACACCATCCCCTCGGTGACGTAGTGAGAAGTTTGTGTGCTCAGTAAATAAGCTTTTATTGGTCTGTGGGCAAGACACCTTCAAAACCTTGACAATAAACAGAGACTGTGCACGTCTATTGCTTGATTGCACCTGCTGGTCAACTGTAACACACACAAGCTCTGTCCAAAATCCTAAAGAGCTACTTAGAAGACAGCAAAGGCAGGACATTAAAATAACTTAGCATTACACAGGCAGCATCTTGAAAATAGAACAACTGATTTCAACAGACAATGTTGCTAAACTAAGCTAACAACGTGATATTATTGATAATAAGCTTCTTGAGCAATCAAATCAGCATATTAGAATGACTTTTGCCATTTTAAGCTACCTTGTACCTCGTGGAAGAGTCACCACTTTGAGGTGATGTCTGGAACAGCATGTGCAGTGCAGACTGTTGAGGACAACACAAAGTTAGCAAAAAATAAAAAATAGAAAAGACCGATGCATCTAGATACATCTTGAAAAGTTGAAACTATTTTTAACTTGATTTAGCATCTTAAAAAAAGCAACCCTCAAAAAACAGCATGAATTGCAAGTAACTTGCAAAGACATCTGTATGTATCCAGGAGGGTTTTACAGTGCAAACAGTCTAAAAACACAAAACTAAACAGCTAAAATAAAAAATAAAAAATACTTAAAATGAAATTAAATAATTTGAAATTACAATAATTACAAATAATACAAATTAACATTGCATTAAGATAAACTAGTGGATTGCTTTACAACTAGTCAACCATGTCTAGTTTATAAACACATGAATGTGAAAAAGAAAGAAAAAAGAAGAAATATCTCAAAACTCTCGATGTGATGTGGTCAATCCAGAAGGAATAACAAGTAAGGCTTTCTGCATCTACAAGTATATATAACAAGTAAAGCACATTAGCATGCATCTAAATCACAGCTTCCACAACATCTCACACGTGTGTATTAGTGGATGTGTGATGTAACACATTGGGAAATGCAGAATAGAAACAAAAGACCCTTTCCTCATCCGGCTCCTAAGATGCCAAAGAGCGTCACATGGCCATTGTCCCAGAGTTCCCCAGTTTCCACCAAAGGAGGGAAATCCATGCCAGTCCCATCCGCCTGGGGCCATCCTGCTCCCTATAGGCCCTTATGGGGCTACAAATGGTCCGTGTGTCAGAGGGGGTGGGAAGAGAGGGACAAAGACGCCAGTGTGGCTCTGGTTGTGTGGACAGCAATGCCACTGTTTACCATCATTTAGGTCACAACAATTACAGCTTAACCAGTCACACACACACA
>NW_015557099.1:610014-610618 GCF_001515605.1 Sinocyclocheilus anshuiensis | reverse complement strand
GAGCCTCTAACGCCCCGGGCCTCCATCAGCACCGCAAAACTCTTCATTCAAACAGAAGGGAGGCAGCAAACACAGACAGAATATAATAGCGCTTGCATGGGCCCACTGCACTGTTAGGCTGAATATGATTGCATCAAACAGAGGCGTTAACAGCCTAGTCCACTTCCAGCTTCAATCATGTTGGCTCCTCTTAAAATTACAGCTCTGAACGTTGGACAAAGAGCCATGTCAGATTTTAGAAGCTCAGCAGAAGCAGCAGTAATGAACTCCTAATCAGGCTGTTGAGTTCGTCTATACTTTAGGGTGGTTCGTTCTTTGTTCTTATAGCCTGCGGTCTGTCTTGGCTAGCTTGGGCTGCACCCACCAGTCTGGTCTGGTCTGGTATGACAGGCTGTTCAGATGGTGTGATGTTTAAATATTCCAATTGATTTTACTACAGGCTTTTATGCTGGCTGCTTTCTCCAGTTTTGTTTGTCAGTATTTCCTTACACACGGTTCCCACTCTTTCATGAACACCAGATTCAAGGACTTTCAAGGACTTTTTAAAGCACCATTTATTTTATATCAAGCACCTATCAAATTCACACCCCAGCATATGTAGTGT
>NW_015557099.1:600916-609687 GCF_001515605.1 Sinocyclocheilus anshuiensis | reverse complement strand
TTAAGATTGATGTGGTTTGGAATTGGTAAAATGTGCTTGGAAAAAAAATGATCAGAATATCAACGTGCCTAATAATTATGCACACACTGTAAGATGTGCTCCCTTTACACAGAGTGCCGCTATATCGCAAAATCGAAAATTTCTCGAAAAAGAGAAAGAAAGAAATACACTGAATTAAGGCCAAAAGATGACAGACATTAACCCTTTTGCGGTGAGACAATACAACTTTGGTGTTTTATCCTGTAACAGTTAAAGGGTTAGTTCAGCCATTCAAAATGAAAATTCTGTCATTAATTACTCACCCTCATGTCGTTTCAAACCCGTAAGACCTTCATTCATTTTTGGAACACAAATGAAGATATTTTTGATGGAATCTGAGAGCTGTCTGACCCTGCATAGACAGCAACGCAACTGAAATGTTCTCAAGTCCAGAAACGTAGCAAGGAGATCTGTAAAATAATCCATGTGACATCAGTGGTTCAACCGCAATTATACGAAGCTACGATTATACTTTTTTTGTGCAAAAGAAAAATAAATAATGACTTTATTCAACAATTCGTCTACTCTGCATCAACTTGTAGCGCCATTTTGGAGAGTATCAGCTGGACTAAACAACGTATGCTGTTCTGTGTCAGCTGCGTCACGTATCCATGTGAAGCAGCTGACACAGAACAACATATGCTGTTTACATCCAGCGGATATCCTCCAAAATGGCATCAGGGTGATGCAGAGTAGACGAATTGTTGAATAAAGTTTTTTTTTTCTTTTGCACACAAAAAGTATTCTCGTTAGGGATGCTCCGATCGATCGGCCAGAGATCAGTATCGGCCGATAATCACATTTTATGACTCGATCGAATTCAAAACTATAATCTTGCGCCACAGTCATGTCATCGCCGGTGTGGAAATAATATGAAATAGCGAAAAATTCGCTATTTGTTGTTTGCATTTTGCATGATGATATGATGAATGGATGGTTCATTTTTAACAGCAGATTCAGTGACGTTAGAGGTGATCTGCACCTCAATGCACACGTCTGCGGCAGGAACAGGAGCTGATCGCAGCCGCTCTAGTCAGTGCTTGTGTTTATCAGCCAACTGTGGCACATTCCTGAAGCGGCTCTCCACGCTGCTTGGCTAAAAATAGTCTTTTGTGAGTTGTCACAGCGTGGAGGATGGAACAAAACCTCATCTGAGCCGTAAGGGATAACGGTAACATAACACGACACAAAGCAGCGCTGAGCTCACAAACGCTGCTTTATTAGGCATATAACATGCAAGATGAAATGAAAATGACATCGAAAATTTTCTAAAGATAGTCTTCCTTCAGAAATACAGTGATATAAAAACACTCGCGCCTCGTTTTGATTTTTAAACGTGCAGTACGTGCTCATGTTTATTCAACGAAGCCTTTTGGAAAATCTGTCAGTTTTGATATTGTGGCGAGCACCACAAATAAATAAATGTATGGGAAACACATCCCACAGCACAACCACCTGAGCCCAACTTCAGTCTACTCATCAGCTTAACTTAACTGTGTTTGTAGCCGGTGCCATAGCCAGACTGATAAACAAACACAGACCGGAAGTTAACTTCGGGCCAGGCGCGTGCGCCCGATCAAACCGTCTATATAAAGCTTGAAGCATCAGAATCGGCATCAGTATCGGCCCATCACCATGACAAGAAATCGGTACTAAGTATCGGCTGCAAAAATCCTGATTGGAGCATTCCTAATTCTCGTAGCTTCGTATAATTGCGGATGAACCACTGATGTCACATGGATTATTTTAAAGATCTCCTTGCTATGTTTCTGAATTTCAGTTGCGTTGCTGTCTATGCAGGGTCAGACAGCTCTCAGATTCCATCAAAAATATCTTAATTTGTGTTCCGAAGATGAACGAAGGTCTTACGGGTTTGAAACGACATGAGGGTGAGTAATTAATGACAGAATTTTCATTTTTGGGTGAACTAACCCTTTAAGGTTAGATGTGGGTGGGGAGGAAGCAGGTCCTAGATCAGGGAATAAGGGAACAAAAGGTCTGAGCAGAAAGCATTTCCTCCAAATCCCATAAGGACAGAGGGAGAGAGATATTGCCAAGAGTTCCTCCTGCCTTACACTTCCACGTCTGTGGTCATACAGACCCAGGATGCAGGAGGTCAAAACAATGAAAACATTTCCTAAGGAAGAATACAATACCACACATATATATGGTATAATAATTAAAATAAATAAGTATTATCCATAAATGTTAAATCAATGTTAACATTTAAAAAAAAAAAAGTTTACTGGATCTGGGATGAATTCATTTGCATTTTCCAAGCACTCAGAGGATCCACAAGAGAGAGACAGAGATGAAAACACGTGGCATCTTCTCAAGCACAAAAATCTTGTTTATAGAGAAATAAAGAGGAGATGACTGTAACATGTAAACACTGACAAAAGAAAAGGCTGGCAAATGCAAGTGTGTTCATTAAATAAACACTAAAAAAATAAACAGAGAGAGTCAGACTTGTAACCCGAAGGTTGCGGGTTCGAGTCTCAGGTCTGGCAGGGATTGTCGGTGAGGGGAGTGAATGTACAGTGCTCTCTTCCACCCGCAATACCACGACTGAGGTGAGACCCTTGAGCAAGGCACCGAACCCCCAACTGCTCTCTGGGCGCCGCAGCATTGGCTGCCCACTGCTCCGGATGTGTGTTCACGGTGTGTGTGTGTGTACTTGGATGAGTTAAATGCAGAGCACAAATTCCGAGTATGGGTCACCATACTTGGCTACACGTCACCTCACTTTCACTTTTCACTTTCACCTAAAATAGATTCTGGTCTCTCGTTGGCTCATGTTCGTCCTTATATGAAAGTCATGTTTAATGAAATTTTATCCTCTACAAGATAAATATTTTAGGTTTGATTGCTAAGAAAAGGAATAGCACACCTCTTTTCAACAAACCATGTGATTTGTGGTATCACGTCCATAGCAAAACCGGCCAACACATGTTTGTTAATAAACCTGAAGACAATAAATAAGAGAGAGAAATCAGTAAGACATCTGGCCTCAACAGACTTCAAGAGACAGAGGAAAAAGTCTGAGCTCCATGTGTGAAAGTTAAATAACAACCAATTCATTTAGAAGCATAACGGTCATTCTCATGACCTGTGACCACGTGTCCACTCACCACACACACACTTCAGAAACCCACATCACATGGGCCCTTGACAATCAATCAAAACAATGCGGGATAAACACTACAAAGAAATGAAATTTCAGATTATTCTCCAGCTGCAACATCTGCATCTTCTGCCAGCTCACGAGATGTTTAATTAGGGAAGCACAGTGTTGTCTAATGACTCTAACAGGTCCATTGAGAGGCATGTTTATGTAAATAAAGTGCTTGGTTAGAGGTTATGCATGGCGTAATATCTATTAAACACCTGCCTTCAGGGCCCTTGTGAATAAGAGAGTGAGTTTGTGTGTTTGGCTGGGCAAAGTATGACTCTGGTCTCATTAAAGCAGAAGGACGGAGCAGTGTGTGTGTGTGTGTGTGTGTGTGTGTAAGTGTGAGAGTCTTAAAGCAAGCAAGCAGCAGCCCAGAGGCCTTGAAGTCTCCTGGCAGACGGCAGATCTCCCCTGAGCTCTCCAGTCTAACTCATCTAAAGAAACCCTCAACACATACAAAAACACATCAGATGCATCAAAAAGCTTTATATCCCTCAGCGCTGAGCAAAACTCACAGACAACGAGTTATCACATATGAACACACGTGGTTCTCCTCCCAGTTTTGGTACCTTTAGGCTCATGCACACATCCAAATCGTTGACAAGCCATTTCAAGCTTGCAGCACTAAAAAAAAAAAAAAAGCAAGTGCTTCCTCTAAACTATGGCATGTGGCATGTATTAGCCTAACCAACCCCAAACTTTCAAATGTTATTGTTGTTTTGTTCTTTTTTTTCAAGTCTATGCATACAAGCAGTACAGAACATGTAGAATTTCAGCCATGATGCATTCTATTTAAGAAATATATAAAAAATAATTATATTAATCCACATTCATCCAGTCAAAATACCATAGTTACAGTTAATATTACGATATTTTAAGACTTATATTGTGTTAGGTGGGGCTCTATGATTTCCGCAATGCGTGGGGAAACGGAAATCGCGGAATCCAGTCATAACAATGGAATTTACTGTATATAGTAGAGATGTGCGGATGAGCTCAAACATCACCCAAATCCGCTGCTTCAAATAAATTATCCGCCCGCCACCCACCCACAATTAATTAGTATGTATTTTTTTACTACCCGACCCACGGATTATCTGCAGCGCCCGCAGATATAACCGCCATCCGCTCATCACTAGTACATAGGATGGAATGTCACGGAATTGACCAAATTTTGAATGAATAGATCAATGTAGGTAAGTACACTTAAATCAAAATGCCTTAATGATAGTACTACTACGAATGATAAAATTATTATTAAAACATTATTTTTAAGGAATATTTAACAGAAAAATTATTTACCAGATTTTACCAGAAAAATGTAAATACACAACACAGTATTTCTGAAAAAATACATAAATAAAATAATAATAAATTAATTCTTTATAAGATCAATTAATTAGACATGCTTTTGATTATGAAAATTTTATGAAACCATTCAAATGGAATCCAGAAAATGAATGGAAAACACATAATTCGGTAAAAATAAAACTGAATTTGTGAAAATACGCATTTCATAGGGCATCAAGTTTCATGATTTAGACGTGCTTTTTGATTCATATTTTTTTTAATTTAACCATTAAAACAGTCTAGAAATAGTAAAACAGAAAAAAATGGAATCCAGAAAAAAAAGAAAAAAAATTGAATTTAGGAAAAAATAAAACAGATATAGGGCATCAAGTTTCATGATTTAGACGTGCTTTTTGATTCATATATTTTTTAATTTAACCATTAAAACAGTCTAGAAATAGTAAAACAGAAAAAAATGAAATCCAGAAAAAAAAGAAAAAAAATGGAATTTAGGAAAAAATAAAACAGATATCATAGGGCCCTAGTTAGGATTAGGGATATACTAATCTATTACAGATAAATCCATCCGTAAATGACATAAAAAGAAAATAAACTGTGTTCAGTTACTTTATATGTTGGTTGATCAGACCGTCTGCTCCTCATAAAAGTCTGGCTACGCAACACTAGCCTCAGTTTCAGCTCTCATCTGCTTGGCAACCATGCTGTTTGTGCTGATCGATACGTAAATGACAGTAAAAGTTTGGAGACTGCATCCCGTGCACTGGCTGAGGGGTCAGACAGTTGCCATTAATAGGTAAAGTGTCAGATCTGGGCAGAAAGAACGTGTCTGCTGAGTATGCAGATCTCAGTAAGTAATTTCCCAAAGTAATTCTCATAGTCATGTGACTTTTTAAATCCAGCCCATCCTATTATCATCAAGACTCTCTCCTTGTGTGAATGAGCGTAGATAAATGTTGGTGTGTGGGGGCAGTCTAAGCTTTCAGCACAATCTGGCTGCAGATCTGACTAAACAGAACCGGGCGATTGGCCAGTGAGAGCGTGTGTGCATTTATTCAAGAGAGACAGAGAAAGAACAGTATGTGCATGCCTGATGTTTTAAGCATCTAAAAATCAATTAGCCATGTGAACCCTTATCCGAGGTGATGGTTTCTTCTAGCTGACGCACAGATCAAAAAGGCTGCTTTGATTAACTCCACAAACAGGAAATCCTCTTTAATTCCACAGCTGCAAAAGAGGACAAAAATGAACAAAAGCATGTGACTGTCCGGAGAATATACAATAAACTATACACACATATACAATAGAATAAACCACATACAGACATAAACATACACAACCATAGTGGAAGTACACTGGTTACTAGGGGTGTTGAGTGTAACTGATACATTACAGCAAAACTTAGGCTACGTTTACACTTGGCATTAACATGCGACCTGTATCCGGATGTTGTCCACATACACATTGAAAAGACAAGTGTAAACGCGCTTCTGATCGGAATGTTATCCGATCAGCGTGTCCTGGTCCCGAGGATGCATTGTGATCGGATCTCAGTGTAATGTAAACGCAATCCAGCCATCGTGTCTGCATTCGCAGGTCGACATCACGCAAAACGCCGCCCCCTCTCTTCCGAACTGTCAGAAGAACAGAGCGCTAGTGAGACTCGTACATTTATTTGGATTTGTAAAATGTCCCGCGACTGAAAAGTTTTCAAAAGAAAACCCAAAGAGAAGTCACTTGATGTTGCCAAGTGTAAACGCGCCGTGTCCTGATTGACTGATGATCCGATCTGCTTGATCAGATCACAGTGATCGCATGTTAATGCCAAGTGTAAACGCAGCCTTGCAAAATATTAAGGCAACATGCAGATGGCATTAGGGTTGGGTATCGTTTGAATTTTATCGATTCCGTTTCTGCTTATCGATTCCTAGTTTTGATTCCAATAAGATAAAAAATCCAATATAAAAAAAAATTATGTCAAACATTTATTCTGTCTTTTTACAAAGCATTCTGTTGCAGCTGAATAACATGAGCAAAAAACAGCAGCCTACAGAAGTAAACAGTCAGTAATAAAATCATTAATAGCAAAAGCATAAATAAATACAACTGAACCAAATTTCAGGTACAGAAAATGTAATTAAAAGTTTAAAAACACTGCATAGTTTTCTTTTCATAAATAAAATATAGATTAATTAATGTTATTAAATATATTCAGTCTAAAAATACTGTACACGTGCATTTTTTTTCTCATCTGTTTACGTTCACTTAAGACAAAAACGGCTGTGTTTGTGATGATATACTGACGTAGTTTTCTGCATACTGGTCGATAAATATGAAAGAAGTCAGCTCTGGCCCGGAACAACCTTTTCTACATTGAAAATGCACGGAACAGTTCGAGAACGAACACAAACCGGGGAACCGCACCGCGACCGCTGTTCTCTGTGCTCGTGCTTGCGCTTCATGTGCGCTGCACACAAACAAGGCACAAGTTCTGTCCGTTCCTGCAATTAAATCGTTTTAAATCACATTCAAATGCGAAAGCAGGAATCGTTAAGCAGAATCGAATTGCACTCGTCTTATCGAATACCCGGTTCTTGGAAATTTGGAACCGGTTTTCGATACCCAACCCCTAGATGGCATGGACATATTTTTATTTATAAATATAGTACCAAGTATTAAAATTTAATGAAATTAATAGAAAGGATGGATTAAATTGATAAAAAGTTACAGTAAAAAAAACTCTAAAAATGTAACAAATTATGTTCTTTTGATAAAAGAATCCTGATCAAATGTATCACGATTTCCACAAAAAATATTAAGCAGCACAATTGTTTTTAAAATCAAGACATTTCCTGAGCACCAAATCAGCATATCAGAATTATTTCTGAAGGATTCTGAAAAACATGTGACACTGAAAACTATAGTGCTACAGTTTTTAATGTGTTGTACTGTGGAATCCATGGTGATTCCCAGATTTTAGTACATCATGGAACAGACACTGTACTCGCCTCAGTCTTGGATTGGGCCACCAGAGGCTCCAATAAAAGCACGAAGAATGCATTATGCATACCTCCATTAGCGAGCTGGCTTCCTGAACACACACAAATAAATTATGGATAATGCCGACAAAGCATAAGTAAGAAAAAAGAAATGTGAGAGAGAGGAAGGAGGAGAGAGCAAGAAAGAGAATGAAAGAATTTCTGGATTCATAAGATTAGGAAATTGATTTGATCAGACTCAGCCCACAAAAAAAATCATTTTTCTATTATATCTACTTGTTTTCTTTTTATTTATTATAAAAAAATAATTTAACATAGGCCTACTTGTATTAATTCCAGCTTTTATTAGATTAGCCACATTTGTGAAGTATCCAGCACTTTGAACTTTCTGACAGCCCTGTGTTTGATTCCTGCTCTAGGCACAGAGAAGAGCTTAATAAAGCCAAGCCACTACCCCATGCCAGGCAATGCATTACTAAAATATCATTATCGCTTTGTGGGGTGGGGTGGGGGGGGGCACAGATATGCCCTTCAACAAAGAACATCAGACAGTTCAATCATTATATTCCCTAAAAGTGGCTCAGCTCAAATATAGGCAACAAATGCTGGATTTTTAAATAAAGGCTCCACAGACGGAGGCACCTCAGCCAAGAGACGAGGAGATACAAGGACAATTCTACATTAAAAGTGTTACGCGCCAGACTCTGCTATTGTGCCATTTTGGCAGAGGCATGGAAGAAAGCAACCAAGGCAGTGTGTTGACAGATGCCTGTTCATGCACTAGGGGTATGCCGGTATCAAATTCTCATGTTGCGATTAATTGCTAATGCTTTTATCACGGTATACGGTATTATCGCGATATTGACATTTAGTTTAAAAAAAAAGTGGTCATAATACAGTTTAACAGGTTTAATAACTTTTTTCTTATAACAAAAATAACTGAACATTTAAATGCAATAAAGCAATACAGAAAAATGTATAAAGTTAAAAGTTTTACACAGATTAAAGTGCAAAAGAACTATAAAGACCAATAGGTATCACTTTACAATAAGACCTCATTAGTTAACCTTAGTTAATGAATATTTAAGTATTTGGCTCTGTGATGAACATCATAGCAAATACACAAATCTGAATGGCTGTTTAAATCATTTAAACACGATTCAGAAACAGAAAGTAGTGCCGCTGCTTTGTTTACAGGGTTTCCGGGGTAACGGCTGCATTTAAATGAATTATTATTATTATTATTATTTCTG
>NW_015557099.1:599766-600629 GCF_001515605.1 Sinocyclocheilus anshuiensis | reverse complement strand
CAACATTTGTGAAGTATCCAGCACTTTGAACTTTCTGACAGCCCTGTGTTTGATTCCTGCTCTAGGCACAGAGAAGAGCTTAATAAAGCCAAGCCACTACCCCATGCCAGGCAATGCATTACTAAAATATCATTATCGCTTTGTGGGGTGGGGTGGGGGGGGGCACAGATATGCCCTTCAACAAAGAACATCAGACAGTTCAATCATTATATTCCCTAAAAGTGGCTCAGCTCAAATATAGGCAACAAATGCTGGATTTTTAAATAAAGGCTCCACAGACGGAGGCACCTCAGCCAAGAGACGAGGAGATACAAGGAATTAAAAGTGTTAAAAGTGTTACGCGCCAGACTCTGCTATTGTGCCATTTTGGCAGAGGCATGGAAGAAAGCAGTGTGTTGACTGTGTTGACAGATGCCTGTTCATGCACTAGGGGTATGCCGGTATCAAATTCTCATGTTGCGATTAATTGCTAATGCTTTTATCACGGTATACGGTATTATCGCGATATTGACATTTAGATATGCCGGTATCAAATTTTCATGTTGCGATTAATTGCTAATGCTTTTATCACGGTATACGGTATTATCACAATATTGAAATTTTGTTAAAAAAAAAGTGCTGTCATAATACAGTATAACAGGTTTAATAACTTTTTTCTTATAACAAAAATAACTGAACAAATAAAGCAAATAAAGCAATACAGAAAAATGTATAAAGTTAAAAGTTTTACACAGATTAAAGTGCAAAAGGACCAATAGGGCCAATAGGTATCACTTTACAATAAGGCCTCATTAGTTAACCTTAGTTAATGCATTAACATTCACAATGAGCAATAGCTACATTTGCTACAGAAGTTATTAATT
>NW_015557099.1:590837-599756 GCF_001515605.1 Sinocyclocheilus anshuiensis | reverse complement strand
CATCTGCTGTCAGAGAGTGAAAGTGTGCTTTCATCCAGAGCGTCTCTCACGTTCCACCATGTGCTTCTCGTCCGCGCTTGTTTACATCAGAGTGCGCACGTTGTGCATTTTGACCAGTTGATGGGAAAAGTATTGTAATTTGTAATAATTTGTATATAATATATAATTTATATATAATATATAATTATTTACGGTATTTAGAAGTGCCCACGATAACAATATCGTGCATATTCATTACCGTGATATATCGCATTACCGAATACCGGCACAAGTCTATTATGCACACACTTACGCAATGGACGGCACACACAAGCATCGCGCTTGATAATTAATTCTGGCAGAAAGGGCTTCTATCAAAGGAAGAAGTCTGACTGGTGCTCCTGGTTGTCTTGAAGCCCAAAGAGAAGAAAGAGGAGAAAGATTCCAGACAGCCACACACAAACCAAACTGCCCTTAATGATCCGGATCCAAGCCAATTTCATTCTAAAGTGACATTCAACTGAACCTGTCCCAAAGCCATCCTGGAGCTTTCATCATATCAAACTACGCCCGACAAACGACCCCTGATCTTCTTCCATCCACAGAGGAGAAATTCGTCACTGTAGCCTCCAAATTCTGGATTGCTTTGATATGTATTAGCAAACACCAACTCAAAGTGCTACTTTTTGGCATGGAGTGAATATAAGGAAGATGGTTGATTTAGTGACCTATTTCCTACTTACCTCCAGAAACCAGCATGATGAAAAATGTCAATTCTTTTCAATTTCAGATGCAGCGATATTCCAATTCTGTCCAATACTGATAAGCCAATAATATTTTTATATTATGGCCAATAACTGTTCAATGGCAATATAAAAATTCTATAGTATTTTCTTTAAATACATTAAGCTAAAATTAATCATTTTAAAATTTACCATTAAATTTAGGCATTATAGTATACAGTATGAAAAACTGATATTCATTTTGAGATTTGCTGCAAATACATTTTAATACATTTTTAACGGATATCACATTATTAGTAGGGATGCACAATATTATCAGACCAATAACGGAATCGGCCGATAATGGCTTTAAATGTAAATATCGGCATCAGCCCGATATGAAAAATTATAAGAGGAATACATTAACTCACATGTGCTCAGGGTGTGCTACCGATTAGATCATGTCAGTATTGTGGCTCATTCTTGAAGCAAAGTTTTGCTTGAATGGTGATTGGATTCACTGTTTTGGATCCCTGCATTTAAACTGAGAATGCACATACAGAATGATGTGTTCGGTGTATGATAGAGTAAACAGTAATAGCACGTGCAGCGGCAGCAGCCTCCCCCGGGTCCTAATGCCCGCTCAGTAAGGAGTTTTAGTTCTATAGGGGGAGCTGTTGGCCTACTTCTAATAAAATGAAAGCAAAATACACAAATAATATTTAGACTGTGTTTCTGGTTAAATAAAGCAGTAATTGATGCCATGAAATCATGAGTATGTTTTGATTTAAAGGTCAGAAGCTATACCTTACATGAACAAAAAAAAAAAAAATCATAAACATGGCACTTAAATTAAATAATTTTATATATACCGATTTGTGACCCTGGACCACAAAACCAGTCGCTGGGGTTTATTTGTAGCAATAGCCAAAAGTACATTGTATGAGTCAAAATTATAGATTTTTCTTTTATGCCAAAAATCATTAGGATATTATTAAGTAAATATCATGTTCCGTGAAGATATTTTGCAAATTTCCTACTGTAAATATATTAAAACTTCATTTTTGATTAGTAATATGCATTGCTAAGAACTTCATTTGGACAACTTTAAAGGTGATTTTCTCAATATTTTGATTTTTTTTGCACCCTCAGATTCCAGATTTTGTCCTATCCTAACAAACCATACATCAATGGAAAGCTTATTTATTCAGCTTTCAGATGATGTATAAATCTCAATTTCGAAAAATTGACCCTTATGACTGGTTTTGTGGTCCAGGGTCACATTTATTCATTAATGTGTAATATGTGTAATAAAATATCTGCTTTTCATCTCTTCAAATGAAATCGGAGTTCAAAAGAAATCTGTGGCTCAGGGCTGACGATCTCCAGACACTGAGCTCAGGCTGAGACTTGTCAGAGGTTAGATGCAGATGGATGGTGGCCAGTCGTTTACAAGGCCTGGGCACTGTAGGGAAATGCATTCAATTCCCTGAAGACAAACTGTCATACCATTATAATATCCCGAAGGCCAAATCCTGACAAACTTTTTATGATTTCATTTCATCTTCATCTTTCATTTTATGTTTCTCTCATACAGTAGCAACATTTCTACACATGCAAATTCGACGTCAATTAAAAAGGGTGCTAATAACACCTTTATCCACAGTCACCTGTGACACCCCTTCCATTCAGGTTAGCAGCTTTAGAAACAGGTGGTATTTTAAAGTAGGCAGCATTGATGGTAACATGACACTGATGTGTGGAAGCAGGAAGATGGATTAAAGCCTAATAAAAGATAATGAGAGCAAGGTTAAGGCGTGTTTCTAAGGAAACTAGTATATTTTTCTCATTTAAAGGTGAGATAAACTCTAAAGTCTTGTCTGGCCTACCTTTATCAGCAGCAATGAGCGACACCAAGCATCTATGCAAGTATCAAATTTACAATGCTGGACAGAAAATGTTAACGTGCTGTATTAATATAAAAATAAAGCAGTTAAGGCTGTCATTGCAAAACAAAAAATAAGATCCGTGTTTCATTTTTTACAAATGTAGGTCGAATGTAAAGTGATTAATATCAGCAATCTGTGTTCTGAACATTAATCCCCATGCAAACTAGAAGATCTTGTGACTGATTTTAATGCAATATTTTACAGTGAATCATGTGTGTTGCAAAATATTGCTGCACACTGCATTTTATTTCATCAATGAAAAGACTGACTTTCTTATGAAATCACTTGGAAGTGAAATGAATTATATCAACCTTTTTTCCTATGCAACGCTGTGAAGTCCAAAATTGATCCACAGTCAATCTACATCTGAATGAATTAATTGCCTGTTTGTGCCAAACTAATAATTAAAATATGATTAAAAATAAATAAATCTTTAAACATAAAATAACTACTAAAATTAAATATTGATACTTGGTGAAATATCACAACACAACTGCATAAATTTTCTCCTCTCACATCTAATACCATGTGTAACTGTGACTGAGTTAGGACTATAAAACTCATTAATGCAGTTTATCCTGTAGCCAAAGTCAACGACTCAGTAATTCCATCAGAGGCTTTTGTACTTATAAATATTAACCGTCTTACTTCAAGTAGGCTACAGTTCTCCCACACTATTCTTCTAGTGCGACACGATGAGAGTTTATTACAAATATATAAATTGTTCATAGTGTCATGTGTGGAGCTTAATTTGTATGCTACCGATGTTGCAAATCAGTCACTGCTTACGTATAGACCATCAGCCAACCCACTTACTAATTATCAGCGTCAGCCACTGAAACATCCATATCAGTCAACCACAAGTCATTCCCTACAATTTGAGACAACCCTCTTTGCAATGAAACTATAAGCAATTTAAAAACTCCAGCACCTGTTATCTGCCTCATATGATTAATTATTTATGCCTCAGGTTTAAACAGACAGCTGGAGCTAAGCATTACATCCAGTTCTCATCTCAGTGATGCTTTTGAAAACATTCTGCCCGGCAAGCCATGCTAATGCGTCACACTGCAGATTGAAAAGCAATGATTTGGGAACAGGCCAGCCCTCTCTCAGGGGTCTATACTCGATGGGTACTGGGAACTAGGAGCTTTGAGAATAAATGTTGGTATCTCGAATAGCATTAAGCGAACTTCTCAAAAGAGCCTAATTTGCCATGTCCCCTGATGCACACGCATGTTTTCGGCCTACAGGAACAATATGTTGTGACAAACAAGCAAAGCCCAATCAGTCAATATTTCTTGATTGTTCCTGTCATTCAAGTTTTAATCTCCTTGGTGAGATTGGTAAATAGATATTGATGCTTTGCAGGACTTACAGTTTTAGATCAGAGCGAATTCTCGGAAAGAAAATATGTCCGACCACAGGAAGTTCAGTCCCATTTGCACTGCCATAGTAACCTCACCCAGCCAAATTGAGGAAAAAAACACACAGGAAATGTAAAGAGAACAGTGGGAAAGAGGTGTGGTCAGAGTAAAAATATTTATACAAGGGCTAAAGGTCTTGCGCCAGACCTACGGTGTTCATTTATTACTTGCGGCACTGTTAAAGCATCATTTCATTTATTAACTTTGAAATATAGACTAAGCTTTGGCTCAGATGCCATATCACATGGTATCTAATACACCACCTCCCTTTCTAAAAGATTAAAAGTATAGCTAAAAGGCCCATAATATTTCATTTGGTTTACAAGTTATGACCAGGCACAACCTGTGGGCAACCCTGCAGTGACAAGCCAACAGAAAGACCTTATCTCCAGCCAGCCTGTTCAAAAGCCAAGAACACTGACAGATCAGGATCATTATCCATCACTGGACCCCTCAGGCCATCAAGGGAGTGAGATAAGACACCCCTGTAGAACAGGTGTATTAGTTCCATCTTGGATTAGGGCTGCTCTTGAGAAACCTGATGTAGACTATTTGAAAAGCTACAGATATGAACAAAATTTTCTCAGCTGTCCTGAGAGCCAAAGCTGGGCTGCAGCATCATGTAGTCAACTGTGGGGAGGAACGGGAGGATTTATTTTTGCTTTTTCAAAAGGCAGCCACTAATGCTCAAGGAGGCACTAAATTACTGATATTTGAACAGGATTCGGATTCAATCCGATATCGATTTTTGATATATCAGGTACAGTACAGAGAAAATGTACTATGAAAATGTAAAATATACATGAGCATACACGAGCCAGTTGGTATAACATTACTATAATATTGAAGGTTACAATTAACTGATCTGTATTACATTTGTATTTATACAAATTTATAGTTATAATACTAACTTTACAATTACAATTATATTTCTACTTGAAGGATTTATTCAAACATAAATTGATAATGAATATGTTATGTGGTGCATAATATATTTAGCAAAATGCTCTAGAGTTCATTATTATAGCTGACTAACGAATTTATGGTCACCGAATAGTTTTTTTTTTTTCTGAGGTAAATGTTACGTAACACGTACATGACAACATTTACACGCTGACATCTTTCCGCGGGTGAATCTTTCCACTGATTAAGCAATTACATGAGACAGGATACGGATTTCGGTAAGTTTTACTGTTCTTTTAAAGGGGTCATATGATGCGATTTCAATTTTTCATTTCTCTTTGGAGTGTTACAAGCTCTTGGTGCATAAAGAAGATCTGTAAAGTTGCAAAGTGATCCGTGCTGGTCGCTGAGGAAATACATCAACTTCGCGCTGTGGATCGCCGGATCGGCTTTCACCATGTACGAAGTAGAGTCCAGCCCGGGGTCGTCACATGTGGTTGTCGCAAGCCGTTCTCAAGCCTGCCAGCATCCGCTCACTCAAGCCCGCCCGCCGGCCTCCGGCCGCCGCTCACTCAAGGCCTCCGGCTGTTCCTCACTCTAGGCCAGAGGTCCCCAACCACCGGGTTGCGACCCACTACCGGGCCGTGGAAGAATTGCTACCGTGTCGCAAGAACGTTCTGGGAAAAATGTGTATAGATATGACGCTCTGTTATTCATTTATGTTAATGATTGTTCTAATTATTCTGTATTTTATTTGTATGCAATTGATATGGAGTAGCAACTTTTTTAACCTTAAACCGCATAAACATTTCATTACACCAAATACACAAAATAATGTTCTTTTTAGCAACATCATATGACCCCTTTAACATACCTTCGGACATTCATTCATGTTTATTTCGTGCTATGACTCGTATTAAAGCAAAGATCAGTTCACGTGCACTTTGTGCTGCTTCTTCTTGAACTGAGGCGATACAGTGGTCTGTCACTCCACATTGAACAGCGCCAAAATGGCATTTATTGTTTGAATATTGCTATAAATTGGACAGAATTTGAAATCGGAGACTTTGTTTCATATCAAAAATAATGACGCACAAAGCTTATTGCGATTTATTTGATGGCGCGATAACAATAATGTTCAGTTCATTATCTGAAAACAGGCTCGACTAATCAATTCTTGGGATTTAATCAGTGTTGTTTAGTAAAAATGAGAATCGATACCCAGCCCTAATATATACATTAGGGCTGGGTAAAAAAATATCGGTATCTCGATAATAATCGATTCTCATTTTTACGATAGAAAAATAAACTGTAGAGAGGGGCATTTTGCTAAATATATGTACCATATAACATTCATTATAAATTTTACTGTTCTTCAATGTTTAATTTATGTTTGATTTTATGACAGCCACCATCATGTTTATATTAAAAAACAAAAAAACTAATTGAAGTAGAAATATTATGTAATTGTAACTATTATTTTAAAAACTTCATTAAGTGAAATTAACAAATCAGTTAATTTTAACCTTCAATATTATAATAATGTGGTACCAACTGACTCTCATGTATATTTTACAGCATTAGTTGATTTTTTTTCCTTGAGAAAATTTGGTATGTACTGTACCTGATATATATCCAAAATAATTGATATTGAATCTAATCTAATCGAATCGTGAAATGTGTCAAAACCCAGCCCTAATATACATATATAGTGATTTCAAAACTGATGGTTTTACCCATCCAAATTAACACCCATTTGTGCTTAAGCATGTCATGTACTATTTAGTACTGCATTTATACATTTAATTATCAAGTTATCCAACAGCTGAGGTGTTCTCTTCCCTCCATGAGGGCCTCAGCTGATCACCTAAATAGCATAAATGTACTTTTGTGTTGATGCAATTTATAAAAAAAATGACAGTGCAAACTAGGGGTGCTCCGATTGATCGGCTACCGATCACTATCGGCCGATAATCACGTTGGGATGATTGATCGGCGGTCTCTAAAGAGGCAGATCTCCAAAAACCGATCTCAAGCTGATGACGCTGCCGTGAGAGGTTTGGCACGAAATGCAGAGGCACCGTCTCAGTCTCTGTCCGGTGCGGGTAAAATAATTATAATGCTGAAGGTGAGGTACTCACCTTCATATTTCTTCATTAAATAACTTATAAAGTAATTTGAAAACCTTGTGTGAGACATAATTTCACAAACAGCGTGAGTGAATCACCTCGCGCGCGCTCTCTCTCTCTCTCTCTCTCTCTCAAAATATGCAAATGGCTTCAAATCACCACACATCGCGTCTGTCTATAAGCGAGCTGCATGCTGCACAGTTGACAGGAATTGTCACTTGCACAGTCGAGGCAGTGTCACATCATCACTAAAGTTGATAAATTGCATTACTTTTTAATTCTTGCCAGTGTTTAATCATTCAGCACCCGCGCGCTCTCCTGCAGACTGAGCGCTCATGCACATCACTCGCAGCACACACACATAATGCCAAGTTCACATTATTCCGTTTGCAGTGCATACGTGGTGCGTTTTTTTTCCACGCTCATGTTAACGGATTAAAGCGTTCACTGCACACAGCTGCGGCTGGCAGTGCATTCAGGAGCTGTGTGTCTGCAGCAGTGCAGAGATCGTTTCCGCACCGAGTCTATTGCTGCGCTGCAAGCGCTGAATTAAAATGCAGTGCATGATCAAACATTTAGGTGAGATAAATATATATTTTTGAAAAATGTAAAAAAATTGCCCCCCTCAAATTAAAAAAAATCTCCACTCACAAGACTCACCTAAGAGGGGAATTCATTTTCAAAAATGAAATTCAGGCTTCACCCCATTTTCAAAAATGAAATTCAGGCCCTGAATAAATGTCTAAAAATCCTGATTGGAGTATCACTATAAATTGTTATAAATGATAAAAAAGAAGGCTTTAAAAAGATCAGTATCGGTGATCGAATCGGCAGATACTGCTTTCTGTGATCGGCGATCGGTCTCAAAAATCCTGATCGGAGCACCCCTAGTGCAAACTAGCCCAAGAGAAGCTAGGTGCATTTTGCTGTTTGCGATTGTTGACACCTCTAACAATACAGACAAGGACACCCTGCACAGTAAATCACTGCTATTAAACACATTGCACTGTTTAAAAAAAAAAGTCTACAACAGACTTTCAAGCCAAAATATATATTTGACAGCACATGCACCCTGATCGTGGAAAAGCTTCACTCACCAAAACCCTGCTTCTCACTGCTTTGAAACAAAACAACATAACTGACCTCAGATCAGCAAGGGGAACGTGTAGCAGCACCTGCCGAATAGTTTAGTGGAGAGGCCTGACAGTACGCACAAGGAATACGGAGCGATTGCCCCCCACTGTGCTAACAGAGATGGCACTGTTTGAGACAACCTTCCCCTGAACCTCACACGGCCCTCAACCCCGCTACTGCTCTTTTTTCTTCGCTCTTCTTTTGATAATTCCATTTCCTTTTGAGTATTCTCCCTCGCTCTCAAATGCAGCTGACGACTGCCACAGTTTGGACTAGGGGTGTGCGATATGACGATTTTTGATCATGGACGATTAAAATGTCTCCACGATCTGCTTTTGAAGAAATATCGTAGTATCGCGCTACAGCACACATTCTATCAACTGCAGTTCTGGCGCCTCCATCTCAATATTCTGTACAACGCCACATACATGCACTTCAGTGACTCAGCAGAAGAATTACTCGCACAGGACACTGCACTTATTCGCAATCACAAAAATACAGTATTTTCATGTGTTTTAAAGCCTTGATGGTTAAACACTTCAATCACGTGCTGCTCTGATGTGCGCTTTTTCTGAGCACATACACCCGAAGCGCGCGCACTTAAAAGCCTGTCAAACAGCGCCTGATTACTTTACTAAGTTATCTTTTGCGCTAATACTGTCAAAACACACAAGGT
>NW_015557099.1:544583-590148 GCF_001515605.1 Sinocyclocheilus anshuiensis | reverse complement strand
AAAATGTTTACATATAGACTCAGTTGGTTATGTCTAAAATGAAAGTAAACAGTTGAGAGAAAAACGGATACGTGCCTGTATATTAGATGCGTGCAGCTCTTAAAGGGACAGTATTAAACATGCAGCCGACTGTCATTAAAGGGATAGTTCACCCTAAAATTTATTTTCTGTCATTTTTTACTCACTCTCATGTTGTCCCAAACCTGTATTAATTTCTTTCTTGTGCTGAACACAAAAGAAGATATTTTGAAGAATATGGGTCACCAAACAGTTACTGGTCCACATTGAATTTGATAGCAGGAAAAAAATACTATGGAAGTCGCTGTGGACCAGCAACTGTTTGGTTACCCACATTCTTCAAAATAGCATTTATGTTCAGCAGAAGAAAGAAACTCATTCAGGTTTAAAACAACTTTTGATTAAATGGTGGTATAAAAATAAAACACTATGACAGAATTGACAGACAGATGACAGAATTTTTATTTTTGGGTGAACCAACTATTCCTTTAACGTTAATAAAACAACAAAACGCAAAGAGAAAAAACACTCACTGCTCATGACTGAAGAACTTTAATACAGTTGCTTTAGGAATCAGTCTATATAGGCCTAGTGTTTTATTTTTATATTTGTTCAATCAATTTCTTGAATGCTCCTGCTAAATACACCTATTGTACCTGAAAAGCAGGAAAAAAATACTATGGAAGTCGCTGTGGACCAGCAACTGTTTGGTTACCCACATTCTTCAAAATAGCATTTATGTTCAGCAGAAGAAAGAAACTCATTCAGGTTTAAAACAACTTTTGATTAAATGGTGGTATAAAAATAAAACACTATGACAGAATTGACAGACAGATGACAGAATTTTTATTTTTGGGTGAACCAACTATTCCTTTAACGTTAATAAAACAACAAAACGCAAAGAGAAAAAACACTCACTGCTCATGACTGAAGAACTTTAATACAGTTGCTTTAGGAATCAGTCTATATAGGCCTAGTGTTTTATTTTTATATTTGTTCAATCAATTTCTTGAATGCTCCTGCTAAATACACCTAGTATATTATGTGTAGTTGTAATGTGTATCTTTGTTCTTATTTTTTAATAACAAAGATAAAATAATGACAAAGTTTTTAATATTTGCCCATTTTGGCCTAAATATCTGCCATTCTTTCTTTTTTTCGTTACCTTGAAAGGCTTTGTCTTTATAATAGGGAAATTAGTTTGGCTGTAATGCTCAGACAAAATAGTAAAACCAACATGACAAAATCGTGAATCGTGATATTTCTAAAAAAAAAAATAAAAAATCGTGATATATTTTTGCCATATCGCCCACCCCTAGTTTGGACCATTGAGAAATAAGGGAGACAAAGTAAATAAGTCAAGTCAAGTCAAGTTGAGCTTTATTGTCATTCTGCTGCATGTGGGGACATACAGTGGAACGAAATGTCGTGCCTCACAGGACCACGGTGTTACATAAATACAGGCATACAACAGTGAAGTAAAACAGTAAAAACCTATACACAACTAACCTACTGACTGATTTTGATTATAAATATACTATATATATATATATAAATGTTTACCTATACATAAGTTAAAAAAATACAGTCTATACGGATGCTTCACATAAACACTGTACCTATACACAGCTAACCTACTGACAGATTTCGACTATGAATATACTATATATATATATATAAATGTTTACCTATACATAAGTTAAAAAAATACAGTCTATACGGATGCTTCACATAAACACTGTACCTATACACAGCTAACCTACTGACAGATTTCGACTATGAATATACTATATATATATATATAAATGTTTACCTATGCATAAATTAAAAAAGAAAAAAAAGAAAAAAAGAAATAAATAAAAATAATAATAATAATAATAAAATAAAATAAGAAGACGAGGAAACGAGACTAACAGACATAAAAACACCGTTTTTGGGACCCGGAGTAGCCGCTGCGTCCGACCGCGCCGCCATCTTGCGTAAGCGATCCCAGTAAAGGATAGATTTCCAAAAAACAACCAAATTCTGTTAAAAAGAAGCACAGCTGTACATTACGTCACACATGGGCTATTAATAATACAAAGAATGTGTCTGGAAAGGATTGTTTAGTCTTGTTTCTTGCACAGTAAAATAACAGCTTGCAATAAAAAGCTCACATAGGTTCAAAAACTCCAAACACAACACTGATGGAAGTCCAAAAGAGTTTCACCTCGCTGAATGTGCAAACAGCTGGCCGCAGTCAACACTTGCATGAATGGCTGTACTATCGTGAACTCCCTTATTCCCAGCACTCCATGCTTCGCACTTCAATTTTCTGCCTTTCTCCCTCTCTCTTTCACCCGCCTAAACAGGCATGTTTGCTTTTAAAACAAACGTCACAGCAGTCTCATGGAAACAAACACTGCAGCTAGGCCTAGCTAGCTGGGCCCGACTTCATATGCATACAAAAACAATTACAGTGCATTTTAACATCTATGTCAACAGTGAAAATTAAGTTTAATGCAATTTTACCAAAGCATAAACTTCTATGATGACTTTAGTGAAACGCTTGTCTGACTGTGGCCAAGTGGCATGATAAAAGTGGCATAAAAACTTGATGTAGCAAAGACTTTGTTTAAAACATGGTAAGCAATGGAGTCTTAGTTGTGACATCCCATTTTCTTGAGAAGATGCCCTGCATGTGAAATATAATATGCAGAATGAGTCAAGATTACAGATAAGTTCTCAGGGTCTCACAGTCTTTGGCAGTTACTGCAGCGAATGATTGCTATCGCTGTCCTTTTTAGTTGTGAAAACACAACTACGTGCTTTAGTCTGAGGGCACAACAAACAGAGGGATGGATACGGTCATTTACCGCTAGTAAGGTAAATCTCTGACATGATAGTAGTGTGATGGAGGACACTGAGCTTGTTGAGCAACAAACAAACTTAAGTGACTTTGCATTAAAAAACTTTGACATGGGTTGGTGAATGTTCACATAGGAAGAGGATGGGGTGTGTTTCAAAGTGCCAATCTGTGAGATTCAACGTGCCACTCTGCTGAATGGAGCTGAAGGGAAGTTGAGGTTTTGAGTCAAAGAACAGACAAGGCGTCATCAATGCAAAAAATGTGGACTCAAAAATGAACTCAAAAGATGATATGTTGAAGAATGATCTCTTTTTGTCCATACAATTAAAGTCAACAGGGACCAAAACAACATTGGAGCGGTGTTGTTAATGTAATGTAAAACTTTTAAAAAATAATTTTGGTTAACTGAAATAAAGCTGATATAAATATTAGAGGAAAAAGAGAAATTCTGCCTTGACAACTAACTGAAATGAGTTTGAAATAAGCTGAAATACTAAAATTCGAGAAAGTAAAATATTTATTTTTAGCTTTTATTTTTATAAAAAAAACATGAACGTAAAAAAGCACACCACTAAATTACTAAAACTTAAAATAAAAATGAAAACTGAAAATTAAAAGGCAGTTCAAAATATGATAAATACAATAGTAGTATATACATAAAACTAAAATAACACTGCACTGACTTTCATTGCATGGACAAACATTTTTTTTACAATATATCTTTTTCGAACACAAGAGTGAGTAAATGACAGAATTTTCATTTTTGTGTGAATTGTCCCTTTCAAGAGACAAGACGACAAACCTTGTGCTGCTGCAACTGAAAAATATTTAAAGAGGAAGAAGTATTTCAAATTTAAGGAAGAGAAGAAAGGGAAGACTGAAATATGCAAATTATCATACTTACAAACTTCAGAAACAGGAAATTGGCATCAATGACAAAAGACTCCTTTGCATTGTCTTCTCACCTCATGAGGGTCAGCTACAGACGTCGATAACCTTTAGAGAGTCACACACTGTGACCAGCAAAGTGCTTTTAAATGCCACCCACTCTGTCTCCACAGCCCTTCTCAACACATTTATTTGTACGAAACAAGCTAGCAAGCTCAATGAAGGGAAGGCAATTTCCAGAATTCCCTGTAGTAAATAAATCACATGGAGTGCAAGAGAAGATGCGCAAAACAAAAACAACAGCGACTTTTACATCTTTAATTACATCTGTGAGAGGTCACTTTGGCCCAAGCCTAATGAAGTGTAAAATCGTGTCACAGCACGTCAGCCATAAATGTTTCTGCAGAAGTGCTTCGATGAGCATAGAGAATTAAAAACAAGCTAAACAAAACCAAATATAAATATGTGGGAGGAAATATGCCTTGATGGTTCATTTTTTAACCGACTTTCTATTTAAGTTACCAGTTCAATGCCATGCTCTTTTGGTGACCATCCTTCTCCATTCTGTCCAAATATGATATCATTGCCAAACTGAAGCACTTCCTGTCAACAAGTGCAACACTGATTTATACAGAGTCAAAACTCCAGCCTTACACATTTCAATTACCGCTTTTCAGGATGAAGGATGGTGTCACAATTTTGTAATATACCTCCTGGTAGATTCTGGTTGTTTTCCCATCAGGCACAGTGTTGGTTCGGTGTTAAAAGTTTGCTGCAGAGTCTTATTATATAATAAATTCAACCCTCTACATTGCGAGTAAATCACTCGCATATGTGACTAAATCTTCACTCTGGCGACTAAATGATGTGTAATATTAGCTAATGGCTAATCAATTCTCAGATTTTACTCTCCAGTGTGTGAGTTGGAGGCTGAGTATATGATTAGCACAGATATATTTTCACTCACAGAACACTCTGAGTGAGCGCTTCAGAGTTTCACTCTCCGTCAAGCGATTTGTGATATTTTTCAGTTCATTTGAATGGATGCACAGCACACCTGTGTTTGTGTATTTGGCGTAACGTAAACTCTAGTGTGAAGGCGCACGACTCGCCGTCGCTTTCTCTCACACGCGCAAAGAGCGAGCGAGAGTCTTTATAAAATGCAGAATTGATGCGCTACATGTAAACGATATACTTTGTTGTATTTTCCTGTAAAAATAACGGAGTTCCTTTGGAATTCTTCAGCTTTTAAGACCTGCCGGGTTTTCCGGTAGTAGGCGGAACTAATGCGCAAACGACAATCTCATTGGCTGGCGCTCACCTATTATCGTCCCTGTTTTGATTTCAGCGAATCAGTTCGAGTAAACGCACACAACCTGATGCCAATGGCGATTCAATTGCCAAGGTGTCCGTAGAGGGTTGAAATTACAACGTGTTTGAAAGGTAGAAGACAAATCTCCTTGGTGTATAAACTAAAAGGAATTGTCTTCCCAACAGAGAGGGGAAAATACTGCGCATGTGGTTTGGTGTCTGTTATTCATTCATCATAGCTGATGCTTGTGGAGAGCTATTTGCATTGGATCACTGCTAGGGTGAAACCGTGTCACTATCCAAACATACTTCCTGCCTAACAGGAAGCTTGCGTGAGGGTTCCGCCCCAACCCTTCCTGTTCTGGACGCCAGTTAGCGTAGCACAAAATATCCACCCCTACATTAATGTTTCCACAGCACTATAACACAGATAACACTAAAGACGGTCACCTCTGCACTGTATTGTACCTCATTGCAACACAAATTTAAAGCACCCCTAACTAGGGTTGCAAAAGGGTGGAAAATTTCCGGTAAATTTCCGGAAACTTTCCAAAAATCCCTGGAATATTCCAAAAAATCCTGGAAAGTTTCCAAAATTTCTGGAATATTTCCGAAATTCACTGGAAATGTTCCACCTTTTTGCAACCCTACCCCTGACTCAACACTAAACTTGAGCATGGGTCATCATGGCTGATTTCTCTTCTTATACACAATACAATCGGACCACATCTGTCAGTCAGTTTTGGCAAACTCACTTCAGAGAAGCAACTGCCTCAGGCGGCCACCTTTATTCAACCTCAAGCAAAAAAATCGAGCAACCTGAGAACACCTGACTGAAGGACGAAGAGTGTAGTAGACAGACATTTGACTTTCCATTGTTTCAAGGAGTTTAAGGCAAGGCGCCCGGTTTTCTATAACTTGTATAAACAAGGCAATGCTGAAAATTAAACATTCTCCTCAGCTCTTCGCTCCAAGAATGCGAAAAACGCTACAGGCAAATACACATTTATTGCTTTGTCAGAGAATTTCTTGCAACAGGACTTTTAAGAAAGTGAATATCTTGCATACAAACAAGTTTTACGATTGTTTGGCATTTCAAAAATTAATCAATTGATAATTAATTCCTTCACTTCAATGCTGAGGAATTGTGTGTGTAATATCACAAAAACTACATCAAAATGAGCAAAAACTGCCAGGAAATGTTGTCATGCCACTATCTCTGTGACCCAAGGGACAGAGAAAACGACCAAAGCAGAATTCAGCTGCTACACAGCTTCCCATTACCATCCTGAAGAATTCACGGTATAAATTACAGAAGATAATGACTTTGCCGGCTGATGTTAAAAAGAAAAAAAACCTAAGCCTTGCTTTCTGAATCAGAGGCACGTTTTATTAGCATAAGCAATCTTGTTTAAGTTTTCAGCTGCTAATTAATTTCATTTAATGGAAGTTCTGCACAGACAGGCCCTTCAAGGCGGCTTTCCTGGAGCCGTATCCATGGTTACAAAAGCTAGGGCAAGGAAAACTCATTTTAGGAGTGAGTTCTGTGGGGTTGAGGTGTAAGTCTGTGTGTGTGTGTGTGGCAGACTGAAATTCCAGGCTTCAAAGGGAAAGACTAAAAGGAGCTTAAAGGGCAAAAGAACATCACTAACCTCAGAGTCATTCAAGTTGTACAAGGGTAGCAACCAAACACAGGAACAACCGTGATAAATGTTTACAAGGAAAAAAAGTAGTAAGCAACCATCTAAAACTTCCTATTCAAAACACCCTATAGACTGCAACATTGCCCGTCCATTTTTACAGCAACCTTAGATGGGTTTTCCCATTGGGATTTTAAAGGGTTAGCAAACGTTGGTTTTCACGAGACTCACCGGTGCATGCGCAGCACTGACCTCATATGTCATGCTCCCAGAGCTGCTTTCGTGTACAACTGTTGGCGCAAGCTACATTAAAGTGATTATTACGTTTTGAATATAGATATTTTTCTTACAAAAACGCATCGATTCGCTACAGAAGGCCTTTGTTCACCCCGTTTTTTTTTATGGATGGGCGCATTTTAATTAAGTGCTTTTGGACTGATGCATGCAACACCAGCTGAGTGGCATTAAACAGCTTGAAAGATCAAAGACAATTTTTAATATAACTCCGACTGGATTCGTCTGAAAGAAGAAAGTCATATACACCTAGGATGACTTGAGGGTGAGTAATTTATGGGCTAATTTTCATTTTTGGATGAACTAACCCTTTAAAATGTCTTATAAGACATGAACCAAACCAATCAGCTACGAAGTGAATAACAATATTTGAAAAATTGGACAAAAAGTCATTGTACCTTTCTAAAATGCTTTAAACACCCACAAAGCAGGCAAATTAATTAAAAATGACAGATAAATATAAAACTACTGATTTACAGATGTTAATTATATATACAGAAAATATAATTTACATTTTTTGCTACATATTTTTTATTTATTTTTTAAGTAATTTAAGAGCACTAAAGAGATACTTAGTGGGATTTGCTTGTCATAATTCTGTGATTAGTAAAGATTTCTCTGCAGAATCATGGGTAATGTAGTTTTTCTGCCAAGAATTCTGCTATTAAATGTCGAAATAAATTGAAATAATGCAAAAGAATGGCTTAAAAAAGCATGTACCACTGAGTAACAAAAACAAAGTTATCGTTAAAAATCAATTAGGCTACTCTTTGGAGAAAAACAGTGGGATGTTTATTTCCAGAAGCCAACTCTTGCACTCTATTACAGTAGCGTCTCATGTGCATGCAGTTGGAATCATGGCACTTTAACCTTGAATAGCTCAGGTTTAAAGCGCTCGTGTCGACTATAAAATAGGTCTTTTATTCCAGCCAGCCTCGACAAGCTTTCCCTCTGGAACTTACACAGCTCAACTCTTACGTGCTTTGTGTAATCACATGGTTTTCTTGCCCTTGCTCCCTGTTTCCTGCATTTCTTTCTTGTTTAAAGAACCTTTGCACTCGAGGCTTGGGATTCAATGGATGCAAGATTGTGAAGAAATAAGCACTGTTTTTTTGTGGTGGATTTCATTAAAGGCACAGTTCACCCAAAAATGGAAAGCTCTCCTCATTTATTCACCCTCATGTCAATTCTAACCTGTATGACTTTATTGCTCAAGCAGAATACAACAGAACTGTTATTTTCCATGATGAGTTTCACTTACTGTAAAGTACACAGCCGTATAATTGTGGTTCACTTACATCAGAGAACGTGACACATTATTTGTCACCTGTTGCAAAACACTGAATCACAGCGTTTAGAAAACCCACATAAGTATATACGTTTTTATATCCTATCTTTTTCCCGTCTCACCACTTTCTTCTCTCTCTCATGCACTTCTCACTGCCCTAGAGCTCTCACAATCAGGTAGCTGTGTATCCTGCCATTATTGATCTCCGTGTCCCATCTCCTGCTACTGGAGTGGTGTGACACACAGCTGCCCCAAGCTAATGATTAGCCCAGCAGTGGAGGAACAGCTCTGACACAGACTGTTCAAAGGTACAGCAGCACTGTGCCGCACTATTCTTAAGAAAACCTTCACGAACAATGTATAATAATAATAATAACGTCACGTGTGGCAGACCATCAGATCACATTCACTAGAATTGAAGAGCATAAACATCCAAATGTTAAGTTTGAGGAGTCACAGTGGAGTTGAGATGATCGTAAAGACTCAGACAACTTGAGGGGTAGGCTCTGGGCTGAGTTACCTTTCACTTACTTTCTCTCTCATTATGTGGGTGGATCTTTGAGGGCTGCAGCCATACTTCTCTCTCTCTCTCTCTGAGGGTTTTCACAGTCTGCTCACGTTATTCTGCCCCACAAAGAGTCTTTCTGTGGCAGGGCACAAAACTACAGGCCTGCGGAGCACGACATAATTACAAATCACAAAGCCCTCAGTACTGCGGTGCGGGCCAGCCCCAGCTGCACCCTTTCCAACCCCAAACACACTCTCCCGAATGGCTGAAATCCCTCCTATTTTCTCTTTTACGACACACTTTCTCCTCCCTTTTTAAATCATGCATAAAGGACTTCAAGGTTCAGTTAGGCCAAACGCACACCATAAGTTTTAACACTTGGTTCTTTTGCTTAGGCCGGACCAGAGCCCCCTATAGGTCTCTTTTTAAAATGATATTATTGGCCTCAAAACAAATTAACTTGGAAAGCACTAATATTAAAATTCTATACTATTTTGTCTAAAAAAATTAATAAAATATTGTATGAAAATCTGATAGCAATTTTGAGATTATATCAAATATAGCGTTTCCTTGTTTACCGCTGTAAACAAAGCAGAGTTGCGCTTTATACGAAGAAGAAAATGCCATTGCCATCGAAACTTTTCTCAAGACAGTACCCTTCAGTGATACATTAATATAACCCCATAAATGTAATGCATTTTTGTACTTATTTTACTGTTTTTTTTTGGGATCTACTGGGACTGTGATAAAGATCTACCAGTCGCGATCGACGAGTTGGCGACCACTGCTTTAGAGAAAAGTATTATCTTTCCTATTTTTACCAAAAATAGGGTGTTGTGAGCATTACGGAGTACACACGTAATGTAATGACTGTTTAATTCATACTGGAAGCCGGAGGGCGCCCTTGCGCAGAAACTCCACATATGCATAATATAAGTAATGCTCCAGGAAGAAGTATCCAGTGATCGCTGTAGCTGAATAAAACTCAGATAAAGAAATTTTAACTCCGGAAACCTGAAGACAATAAACATGCGATTGCACAAAATATCTGGTATCTGTGTTCTTCAAGCAATCTTGGGTATTTTTATAGTATATTTATAATGCAATGCTAACCGACATAGCATTTATCACTGTATATAATACCATAAAATAGTATGATTTCTGCCTTATTCTGTGATACGAAACCACGTCTGATCACAAAAATAAGTTATTTCAAACACTCAACTATGTTATGAAGTTAATATGGAGAAAAAGCATGTCAATAAATTAAAATATCTTTGTTGGACAACAGGTTTGTAAACGACTCATACACATGTAAATCTGTGTCGCACATGTGCTACTGTAGTACATTTACTCGAGGCTCAGACCGGTTTTTGTCGCACTGTACAGCCCTATCCAAACCTGTTCCAGATTGTAGGAGCTGCTCACTTTCACGTCCGCCTTCCTTCACGTCACTCCACACAGTCGCACACAGAAATATGTCAACCACTAGACTTTATCGTTATTATCGCGGGAAGACGAATTCTTATCGTGTGGAGAATTTTTACCGGTATATCGCAAACGATAAGATATCGCCCATCCCTAGTTAATAGTGAGAATTGGTCCCTATACTAAAGTGTTACCAAAAGTGCTATTGAATGATTACATATAAAAACATACAATAGAATTAACTGACTAAGAACTATTCAATTAGCAGGGGTGGGAATCTCTAGGCACCTCACAATTCGATTACGATTCAGAGGGCTGCGATGCGATGATAAAACTATTATCGATGCATCTTTAGCTTTAATACAGATTTTTCAAATTAATACAGACTTACAGCATATTCTGTAATATGGTTTCTCATATCTGTGTTTCCAAAATATTTTAGTTTGGCTTGACACAACTTGCATAGTGTGGCTCTTGTTCAGGGTCTTTCCCCCTTCAACTTCTTAGAAGCCAAAGTGCTTCCATACGTTAGCTTTTAACGCAGAAGGTGCTGGTCTGATTTCACGTGCCACCATCATGCATCTGTTACCCCTTATTTACACTGCACGCGTCTGCGACGCATTACGGCTCCGACGTGGCCACCGGAGCTGATCACGGCCACTCTAGTCAATGCTCGTGTTTACACCAGCCGCACCACAGCACGTTTCTGAAGCACCGCCTTCAACTGCACAAAATTCTTTCACTACGAGAGAAAGCAGCAACCGCGCGGCGATTCCACCGCTTGCCGCGTTCCGTGTGAAAGGGCCCTAACGCTTTCTGGTGTGAGTTGGCAATGCTTGGAGGCTGGAACAAAACCTTGTCGGAGCCATAACGTGCTGCGGATGCGTGCAGTGTAAATAAGGGGTTAGAGTTCTGCCTTTTGCATTCCGTCAACATCACGTTATCAATTAACATTAAGAAATAGAAAATCGATTTTTGACATCTGTAAATCGATTCAGAATCGTCCACATCGAGATGCATCTAAGAATCAAATTTTTCCCCCACCCCTATAAATTAGGCTACGTTTGTTTTTAAAGATTAAGTGAACGTTAGATGACAGCAAAGCTAATCCAAGGCAAAAACAGGAAATGAGCATGCACAACTAAATATCAACTGATATATTGACACGAATAAATAAAACCAATTGCCTTGAACCAATCTCTGAAATCAAAGGTCTGCACAAAATGCTCTAATTTAAATAAACCCTTTTGAGCCAAGACCATCCAGGTATAAGCAGCAGTCAAAAAAAAAACAAAAAAACACTGAAATCCCACCATCATGTCATCTCAAACGTTCTCATTTGTGCAATTCATTCCCCTGCCTGAGTCACTAAGCACTTAGGAAGTGCAGTCTTTATCATCCTTCCTCATGCGTTCCTGTCTAATCAAACATTGAGGGATTTTCTCTTCATTGAGATGAAGGTTTTACTTAATCCATCTTCTAATCATCCTCTCAGCGGCAGGCTGATGACAGCCGCAGTTGTCCGAGATAAAAGGGCACAGCTTCAGGCATCTGTGGCACCGTATACGCACATCATCTGCCATCTACAAACCAATGCGTTATCTTGAGAACGGACTGTCAGAGCTTGTCACAGTGTGAGTCAGACTGCTGTTTCTCCTGCCGTACATCTTGGATTAAAGCAGGAAGTTGAAAGCAGGAAGTGGTGTAACTCTGAAACAAATAAGGTCTCTGCTGCAACTTCTGTGTTAAACATTTTGGATTGCCCGTATTGGAAAAAACGTCAAGTGGCTCTCAACAGTCTCAGAGAGCTGGTGAAGAGGCCTGAGGCGTGACTGCAAGTCAGCACTTCAAACGGTGCTTCCCCTAGTAAAATGATTGCCAGTTTCCTCCTGCCCTGGGTTAAAAGAGTATGTAATGTGAGGTAAGAACAGGTATGATATAGAAGACAGGTTAATTGTGGAGAAAGCTAACTTTATTCCAGCATTCTGAAATACATACACACAAGCTCTCCCACCCGAACACAGCGGATCGGTGGTGTACACTTCATTACACACTAAATGCTTAATTAAACCTGCTTGGGCACCACAGTGGTTGTTACAGCAGTATTCAAACTCATTTGAAAGCTCTTTTAACCCTCTAAGCGCCGAAGTCGCAAAATTGCGACAAGACGTCATACTTAATAAAATAGACTGTAGTTCCAAATATGGTGTAATATCTCATTTGTATCCCCTACCACTAGATGGCAGACATGTAGTACTTCGATTCTAGACCAAAATTACGTCACGTTCCTTTTCAAAGTGTTCGAGGAAATAGCAGAGCAAGTGAGCTATCGTGTCATTGATGCGGAAGCAGTTCAGTTCATAGCGTGCGAGTAAATTGTGAGATTTGTGAGAGAAAATCGCCAAATGGATAATAGAAAGTTGTACCGTGAGGATGTGTTGCAAATGTTATTCGCCGATTCTGACTCTGAAGGGGAATATTTGCCTTTTGGAAATGACGATCGGCCGTCTAATAATTGCGCTTCTTCCGGTACATTTTTGCAGCGCAATGGTGCCACCGTGCAAGGCGAGAGTGTTCACAAAGCACAAACAAGTGATCATTTCGACCCTTTGCCCAACGGGGATGGGGGTGGCAGTGGAGAACGTGGCCGTAGTGTCCATAGGAGAGCTGTTGCTAGAGGTAGAGGCAGCAGGGGTAGGAGAAATAGGGCTGGAAGTAGCACTAGCTGCCCCAAAGAGGTGGGAGTGGCCGCGGTACACGTGGCCGTGCTGTGCGTGGGAGAGCTGGGAGACGTGGTAGAGGCAGCAGGGGTGATCTGGATCTAAATAGGGCTGGAAATAGCGATGACAATGGTGGTTGGGTTTATTTGAGAAATGAAGAAGTGTATCAGGACTGGATAAAACGCTTTGATGAGCCTGTTGGTAATTTAGTACTTTCTCCTGTTTTATTGTTGGTTTCCTCTTTTCTGATCATTTGGAATGAGGATAAAAAGACAAAAAAAAAAAAGTTGGGGGGTGGGGAGGGGCGAGGTTGTGGTTAGAACGCTTGGTTGAGTGAGTGCATCAGACGAGACGACGAAGAAGAAGTGCTGCTGCAGAGTTAGTGCATCAGAGAAAACCAAGAAGAAGAGCTGCTGTTCTGTAGCTTCAAATTTTCGGCATGTCTAGAACAATTCTTACAAGTACAACACGACGTAGCTGGGCGCCGCGGACAGACGCCGAACGGCGCCGCCGGTGTGCCTACACTCACAGAAAATAAAGTATTTGAATTTTAAAGACGTGGCGTGACGCTTCTCGTCCGGTGCCCTGAAACGCTGTTTTTTTTTCACCTCCGTGCCCAAGCGTCTTTGTTTGGGCTTCCGAAAGCGGATGATGTCAGGAAACAATGGTTGCAATTTATTTTTTAACTCTGTTCCTGAGCATTATAACCCCAATTTGCTATTGTGTGCTGCGCATTTTACTGAGGACAGCTTCCACAACACGAGTGAGTAAAGTGCCTGCCGGATTCGCCCAAACGTTTTTGTTGAAAGACGGAGCAGGGGGCGTGGCAGTAATGAAACACTGTCTAAGCTGTTCGCCAATCACAATGCACTGGGACAGCTAACCAATCACAACACATTTTGTTTTTCGGAAGGTGGACCTTCATCAAAGCCGGAACTAATCGAGCCGTTTGTGCCAGCCTGTGGAGAAAGGTATTTTAATAATGTAAATTATGTGAAAAATAATGCGTTTTTCAAACCACCAAGCATGAGAGCATGTTCTAGTACACCCCCAAAACAAATTCAAGACTTTGTAAAAGAGCATAATAGGTCCCCTTTAAGGCCTTTCAAGCCACAAGCTTTTGAAATTTTGATGTCAAAATCCAGCATTTTTTCCAAAAATCCCTGGCACCTAAAGGGTTAAATGATTCAATAAGTCTTTCAATCATCCCTGTTAAAGAACGAGACCTTCAATGTTCGTTCCACACACACAGATCTGAATCGTGACAGCTGTATTATCATTATCAAGCATGAATTTTAAATTCTACTATATATTTAAAGTGAATTATGCAAGCAACAATGGCAACTAGATTTATACATTTACTACGGAAAATATGAGTGATACTTGCCTTTACAAAACTTTTTATATAAAACTTTAAAAAAAAAAAGTTTAATTGACACAACATGAACTGAAATATAACAAAATAATAACCACAAACTTATTTTTATTTCAGCTAGTGACCAAGCAAACCATTTTCATTTTCATTTAGTTCAAAACTTGATGTACTAGAATGTTTCAAACTAAAATTGAAAAATAAAAAACTTATCAGCTGTAGAGACACTGGACTGCCAGCATTTATGAACGGCGTCCTGAAGCTCATCTAATCCTGCAGAACGGATCTACGCGAGCGCTACGCCAGCGGAGCTCCGTCACAAAGCCAAGGGTGATAATCAAAGATATAATTACAGATGTGTCAGAAACGACCCTGATCTTGGCATACTGTCATTAACACGCTCACACGCTTTGATTTAGTGTGTGTGTGTTGAGATACGAAAAGCATGATGGAAGTGAAAAGTTTTGCACATGCAAAAAAGACTGCACATGACAGTCTGGTAATAAACGTACAAGCACTTCCTCTTCTTGTCTGCTTGCAAACCTGTACCATAGCATACAGATCAATATTTGACCAAGCAACACTGCCTCCAATGTAACAACAGCAGGTCATCTAAATATGCTCAAACTCAAAAAAGGCTTTTTTTTTTAACACAGTTCCATGAGATGGAGTACTGGACCAAAAGTGAAGCAAGCCACACGAGAGAGATTGAAACTGATACTGCATTTCACTCTCATTTGCGGACGTGGACAGTCTCTCTCCGGCATTTGGCCAACTTTCAAGCACAACTGCATGGTAAACCATAACATTTGCATTAAAAGTTTCATTAAATTGTGAAGTAGCTGCCAATATCTAGCTTTCTTACATAAACATTAAACTGTAAAACACAGACAGGATGATCTGAACAATATGACACAGTCTAAATATGATTTTTGACTTCTGGTCTGTTGCACAGCTTACCACTTTCTGTGCAATGCTGAAATGAAATTGGGTAAAGGCTGATTTTAAGATGGAGAATGAGCCTTTAGTCCTGACATCTGAGCGGATGTGCTCCCTGCACTAATGGACATGTGATGTGCTTGAAAACTGACAGAAGGGAGAAGTGATCTCAACTTTGAGCTGTTTAGAACATCAACAAGAAAACCAACTTCCTGATAACATTTATGCTTTCATTAAAATCTAAGAAATTCACGTAAGGACTGAAATACTAATAAACCACTGATTTGGATGCGTTTACACTTGGCAGGTTTGGTTAAATTAAAACAAACACTAGGAATTAGGGATGGGCGATATCTTATCGTTTGCGATATACTGGTAAAAATTCTCCACACGATAAGAATTTGTCTTCCCGCAATAATAACGATAAAGTCTAGTTGTTGACATATTTCTGTGAGCGACCCCAATAACGTGATATTTAGTCCCTGGAATGTGAATTTTACTTGAAGATCCCCACCGAAAAACGTGTATTTTACCCCCGGAATGCGTTTTTTACAGGGGAACCCTCCTCGAAACGCGATTGGACTAGATTTATTGCGAAAACCTGGCAACCCTGTTCATAGGCATCACCTGCTGTCAGAGAGTGAGCTTAAAAATCAGTATCAGAATCCAATTTGCTAGTTAAAAAAAATAAAGAAAGAAAGAAAATAAAATCTGAATTAGCTATGATCGGCGCATCGCTAATTAAAATACTAAGTAAAAGGCCTCAAATTTGAAGTACAATCTGGGATGTCTTTTTCTATCAATTCTTCAATAGGTAGATCTTATCTTTCATAAAGGCTGAGGTCAGGGATCTTGGGCCTAAAAAGGTTGGTGACCACTGCTCTAAAGAAACAGGATTCCCTAAATTATCGTCATTGATATCGTTATCGCAATAAATATCAGAAATTATCGTGATATATTTTAAAGCCCATATCGCCCATCCCTACTAGGAATCATTTGAGTAAGTGTGAACACTGCCATCCAAACTTTGGTGTTCACTAAACAAGTGAAAAAGATGGATCTTGATCTACTTTCAAATGAACAGGATGTGATGTCACAAGATGAGACCCCAAAAAGGACAAAATGTTCATACCCTTTCTTCTCATCATAGGAGATATGTTGCCTATTACAGTTTGATGCAGGTGTCAGAACCACATCAAAACTGTGCAATCAGGTTGTGACTGTATCCTTGTGCCTTTAGTTTAGTATCTTTAGATTCGGTTTTAAAAATGATACTAAAAGAACCAGGACTAAGTGTAGCTATAGTTTACCAATACAACCAAACCTACAAGTGTAAACACACTCAGAAACAAAATGAATTATCGTATACAGCAGTAGTGCACTCTTCAACTGACATCTGGATCTAATTAAATGGCAAGGTACAACGCTATGATCTGTAGTAGGGTTGTGACGTTGAGGAAATTTATATAAATATAAAACATAGAACTTTTATTAACAAAACAAATACATCTGTTCTTTTACTGAACTAAATGATTTTTATTTCTATAAAAAATCAAAACGATGGTGGGGGTCGGTGACGCAGTGGGCAAGCATCTTAACCGGTGTTGCGGCTTAACACCGGTATCACCGTCAGCACCGTCTATCACGGCAAGCCTAATCTGTAGTGATATTTTTTGAGGTGGATTCTCCATAGTGGCTTTTTTTTTTACTTAAAAGTAGGCCACTTAAAAGGAAGCTCTTGACAATTTGCCCCTGAATGAGTGCGAAACGTTCAACAGGATGGGTGTGTTAGCTTCCAGTACCGAATGAACAAAGGGATAGCACCAACCTCAGTCTCAGCACTAGCTGAGATGAGCCAAAAGAGGAAGTGGTTTGGGGGAACAGGAAACGACATCATTCTTCCAGCACCAAAACACCAGCTTTTTAAAACAGGGGTTGAGAGACAGCAAATAGCTTCGCGGTTGAGAGTACTATAAAGATTCTATATACAGCTGCTGGTTTTGTTCCACCTAGTTAGCCATGTCACCAAAAATAACAAATTTGGAAGTCAGGGCTACTGTTAGTGGCCATTATGTGGCCGTGTACAAGCTCCAGACTCTCTGTGATAATTAAAATCAATGTGACTTTAACAGCTGAATTGACCAAATGAGGGGAAAAAGGCCAAGCGAGAGGCACAAGCACAAGTTGCACCTGTTGAGCAGCCATTAAATCAAAAGTGAAAGGAAGACATTATACCAATTAGGGCTGAACATCAGCTATGGGGACAGGACTGAATGTGTAAAAGAAATCAGGCACAGCATGGACACTTGGACCTAGAAATTGGATCTCGCCACAATGCTAATCCAGAACACCGGAGGCAACAAAATAAATCCAAAGCAGGGATGTGCAGAACTACATGTATCCATAATCAACTAGCTGTTGGGTTGTTGTCAGTCAAAAGATGCCCAGTGTTATTATGCTGGTCATATTTATAAACACAGAATAATTGAGATTGACAGAATAGGACAAAAAAGGCAGATAAACTAGTTAACCCTTACTAATCCCAACCAGTTGACCATTAAATCTAGAGAGTACGCTAATGCAGGAAGGAGCGAGAGCTTTCATTTAAGTGTTTTCCCTAATGAACGTCTTGCTTTTGTGCATTACTCTGCAAGCACAGACGCAAAGATTAGTGGGCCAGTGCAGGCGAGCAATAGGCTGAAAAGGAAATGGGAGTTTCAGCGTTTTTCATTTACACTCCCTCCACCCAGCACCTGAGACCGAGCTGGCTGATCTTTCTTCTCTCAAGTGACTGGCACCATCTCTTCATGCCCCGCAGTCCTGAGAACAAAGACCTGCCAGTGCGGCATCACCTCGCCGTCTCACTCTCTTGTTAACTGTCAAGGAGAGAGTCTAGTTTAACAAACTCGTCGCTTACAGAAAAGGGAGAAATCTGTGGCTAATTACAAACTGTAATAAACAGAGCACTTCCTAACAAGCTACTGAGGCAATGTTTATGGCAGCATATCATGAAAATTGGCACAAAGGCCAAAAACATCAAATGATCTCGTACTTTGCCATACTAATCCAGTATTAGTGATGAGAGATCTCAGTCTATTTGATAAAATCTCTGGTATTAGATTAACTCCTTTGGAGTTAAATTAAAATTTGTTCCTTCAATAAATTGAAATATGTGGACGTCAATCAGTCTTGTGATTTTACAGTCTGACTTTCAGAAAAGGCAGACTATATATGATGGACCAAAAATTGCTCGAACTCAACATTATGACATTAGGGCTGCAACAAACGATTATTTTGATAATCGATTAATCTAACCATTATTATAACGATTAATCGACTAATCGTCGATTATTTGGCTGCTTAAAAAGTAGACATTTATTGATTATTCAGCTTTTGCAATTAGTTAAAATATTGAGTTATACATATTCTAACAAATAAATGAAGGTAATCACTTCAGCTTTTGAAAGTCATATTATGTAATTACAGTTATACAATTAATTTATATAAATAAATATATTTGGCACTAGGGATGTAACGATTCACTCAACTCACGATTCGATTCGATTCACGATTTCACGATTCGATTCCTGCATTTTAATCTTGATCCAAACAAAGATGCTGCATACATGCAACATGAGCAGTTTTTAATCTAAATTAAATTGTATAATTTCGAAATTTGAAGCAAAAACAGAATGGTTTGAATTCAGTTTTGTGAAACTATACATAAAAATATCTGCATGAAACAGCGGATGAGCTGAATGACATCATTCTGCCTAAAATCTCTTTTTGTAAGTCATGGATAAAAAACAAAATAAAGGTTAAGTGATAAGACGTTTTATTTTTGGATAAACGATTTTATTGACAACATAATCTCTCTTAAAATACCTTATAGGGTTATGATTAGTGGTCGACCGATATATCGCCAAGGCCGGTATATCGGCCGATATTTGGCATTTTTCAAATATCGGCATCGGGCGATAAGTTTTTCTGTTTGGCCGATGCGTTCGAGGCGGGCTTTTATTTTGCTATAATTATTATTATATAAAATGCATACAATATTTATACTCAAGATCCACAAGAATCAGCCGTGCTCATGCTTCCATAAAGATAATGTTTGTTTTAGCCCAAGTTTAGGGATCTTATCTATGCACGAACAGCTTGTAACACTCCAAAGAGAAAGGAAAATTTGAAATTGCATCATATGATTAGTGGTTGACCGATATATCGCCAAGGCCGGTATATCGGCCGATATTTGGCATTTTTCAAATATCGGCATCGGGCGATAAGTTTTTCTGTTTGGCCGATGCGTTCGAGGCGGGCTTTTATTTTGCTATAATTATTATTATATAAAATGCATACAATATTTATACTCAAGATCCACAAGAATCAGCCGTGCTCATGCTTCCATAAAGATAATGTTTGTTTTAGCCCAAGGAGATATCTTGTCAGCATCACAATCCACAAATGGAGAGGCTTCTACCCACAAGGCACACATGTGGCCCATTTATACCCATCCTAACCCCAAACTTCATTGAATAAAGGAAGCTGAATACATAAGATGAAATGCAATCTGACGGCCATTTCCTGAGTTAAAACAGTCGAAGTAAACCCACAATAGAGGTGACCTTTCACCTTCCTGATGACGTAAGAGGTTATGAACTCCTGTTCAGTGCATTTCAGTAACCTCTAGCAAAAAACCTAGATAAAGCCGTTTTTTCCCCCCAATGTGCTTTCTCAGTCATCGCAGTTTACAATAGCTGCACGTCGCTGGTTCTTATGGGTCAGATTGAAGTAAACAAAGAGTGCTCTTGCTCTCACTCTCTCCTCACAGCCGAAGCGAGATGGTTCAGTGAAGCGAACAGACGCTCAGTGATGCACTCACGCAGACATTCGTTTACAGAATGGCAGGCTCATATTGGACTGTTTAAAAACATATACAACTTGTTCTATCTCATACAGCTCCAACTTCCTGCATTCAAAGGAAAGTATAATATGCTGCACAATCATCTGGCATTTTTCATGTCAGCAAATTGGCAATAAGCAAGCCTGAACAATGTCAACGCCACCTTGCCTTACACAAACAAATGGCTGGGCCAGTGTCCGTGATCTCCCCCCTAATTTCCGGCCACCTCGCACAGCTATGCCAACATTCTTATTGCTCTTACAGCAATGTGGCAGAGCGCTGTTTTCCCACTTAGAGATGAGCAGACCAAAGCGAGAGACAGCGAGCAAGCTCTGGTCCTGGTGTAAAATGGAGCCAGATGAACATTACTATCCGGCAAGGAGCAGTTTCTACTTCTCAAACCCTAGAAGGCAAGCTGCTAAAGCGCAACAGTGCTTCCCACACATAGACTTTACCTGGGCAGGCCATGGTTCCCAGACCTTCTATCATCAGTCTGATTAGGCTACGCGAGACTAGGTAAAGCAACTCTTTCTAGTGTAATTGTTCTGACTTGGAAGCAGCTTTGTAAAGAGCCCAAAGACATATATTTACACCGTGACCAAGTTTTACTAAATGAGGCTGACCCCAGCTGTTTATTCGCCAGCAGCTTTGTTTTTACTAGGGATGCTCTGATCCGCCTTTTTTGCCTCCGATACCAATTCCTAGGGTTCGGTATTGGCCGATACCGATTCCGATCCGATACCAGTGAAGTTTTTTTCCCTCATTTAAATAAATGTAGAATTTATATATCTCTGTGTGTGGAACTGATAATCATTCTTTCACAATCTACTAGATACAGACTACTTCATTATAAAGAAAAATAAAATAAACAAATATGAAAAAATATAGGCCTATGTATATTTATAATCTATGACAAAAATTTATCATAAACTAGGTTAGTGGATAATTCGGCAGCAAAAGTTATTCTAGAAAAATCAGTGCACAATAATTTTAGAAATCCAAACATTTAGTGACGATACCCGATCCGAGAAAAATGGCACTATCGGAGCCGATACCCGATATGAATATCGGATCGGCGCATCCCTAGTTTTTACTAATCTGTTCTCTCATTTCAGTAAAATCAAAGTCAGGGAACTAATTATTAAAACATGGGAATGCATTAATAAAACGAGGAACTGAATTATTAATTGGGCACAATGTATATTTTTCTGCCAGTCATGTCTGGGGCTCATAGCTTTGAATTATATGAAAGCGGCAACTATAACATTTTGGGTCTACGGCAGTTAGAAAGACAAAGACCACTAACTTTAGCTAATGTTAGTGTATATAAAATACGGTCTGAGAATGAGAAAGGGAGAACAGCACCACAGGTAACTTAGCATGAAATGGCAATAAAAGAAAATGCAAAACTTAACTTGATGCAAAATTACAATAGCAGCCGGGCTTATCAATAAGGTTTGCCCAACGTCCTGGGGCCAGCGTGAAAGATGCTCAGGAGTCAGAACAGTTGAATTTGACAAATTTTAAAGCATCAAAGCGCAAGAAGACACGAATAACAACTCCATTCAGTGTGTTCTGTGCGCTTTAATGGAAAAATACATACAAAAGTATGTCAAAATAACCTTCTTGGCGAGTATCCTCGAAAACAGTTGGTTAGCCTATGTCTTAAGTGAACAGCTGAGAAAGAAATTGGATGTGTATCACTTTATTGGACCCATGCATTGTGTCTACCTTAGTGGTTCAACGGATCACAAATCTCACGGTTCGGATCACATTACAGTTTTTGACCCAAGGATTGGATCATTTTTCGGATCAGCAAGAAAAGAAAAATATTTCAATTTAACTTGCTTTCCATTTATTACTTAAAGCGAAGTACTTCTTTGATACCACAGCAAATACTACTAGATTAACTAAGAAAGTTTAAATATGATTAAAGAGACAAGAAAACAGCCAGTAAAAATAAGAACAAATACACAAATTACACGCATAGATAAATACAACAGAATATGTCACAATTAAAATAAGGTTGGTAGTATTCAAATACAGAAATGTAATAATTAGGGAAAATAACACTGCATAGTATTCACTGTATAAATTAAATATAGATTTTTATCACAGATGTTTTGTTGTTTGATGATCATTAATGACAGCAGCAGTATTTATAGGCCGCTGTCCATTTAAGACCTGATGCACGGATCCGATATAATGATATACACATCACATCCGATTTCTTTCTCAGCTGTTTTCATTCACTTGAGACATAACTGACTGCGTCTACCTGAATGATTGTCAAGATGGGTATTCTCGCAACCTGGAAAACTATCGGCATGGATTTTTGTCGATAACCGATAGTTCCAGCAATCAACTATCGGTGCCGATTAATCGGCAAAACCGATACATCAGTCGACCTCTAGTTGCAAGTGTCCCAAAGACCGAGAGTGACACTGTAATATCAATGCATAATTTTCAGATTCCAAGCATCGCTTATTTGTTGTTTGTCACATATATTAGGGGTGCTCCAATTGATCGGCTACCGATCACTATCAGCCGATAATCGTTATGGGATATTTGATCGGCGGTCCTTATAAAGGCTGATCTCAAACTGATCTCAAGCTGATGACGCGTCTGCCGTGAGAGGTTTGGCACGACATGCATAATTATAATGCTGAAGGTGAGATACAATTCATATTTCTTCATTAAATAATTTATAAAGTAATTTGAAAACTTTCTGTGAGACATAATTTCACAAACGGCGTGAGTGAATCACTGCACGCTCTCTCTTTCTCTCTCAAAATGTGCAAATGGCTTTCACCACATCGTGTCTGCACTATAAGCGAGCTGCACAGTCGACACAGGAATTGTCACTTGCACAATCAAGGCAGTGTCGCATCGTCACTAAAGTTTATAATTTGCATTTCTTTTTAAGTCTTGCCAGTGTTTAAACCATTCAGCACTTGCGCGCTGTTCTGGAGACCGTGCGCTCATGCACACTCGCAGCGCACACACATAACGCCAGGTTCACACATACTCCGTTTGCAGTGTGTATGCTGTGTGTATTTTCTCTGCGCTCATGTTAATGGATTAAAGCGTTCACACTGCACATGGTTGCGGTCTGGCAGTGCGTTCCAGGAGCGGTGTGTCTGCAGCAGTGCAGCAATCGTTGCCGCTGCACGTGCTGAATTAAAGTGACAGCGCATTGTTTGTGGTAAATATGAACATGGATTGACACGAAAATGCAATAATTACACCATAAATGCATATAATTAAAGTCTACTGTGTTTCACAGTAGGGCTGCACAATTAATCGAATTTCTAATCGTGATTACAATTATGGATGCCACAATTACGTAATCGTTCAAAGCGGCAATTAATCGTTCAAAGTCCACTTATAAGTAAATGTTATTCTGCGTGCTTAAGATGCGTTTTTTTCTTTCTACATGTTATCTTAAGGGTTATCCCCATTATTTAAATTTTAGTTTTAGTATAACATTATCGTAATTAATAATCGCAATTACAATTTCAAGGGAATAATCGACAATTATGATTTTTGTCAATCGTGCAGCCCTATTTCACAGTCAACTTTTTGGCTTTTTGGCTGGGTTTAAAGGAAAGGAGCACTTTTAGATAAACAAGGCAATCGTGGAGGCAATAAAAAGTTCTTTATGAACCGCAGGATTGCTTGTAGTGCTGGGCGGTATGACCAAAAATTTATATCACGGTACTTTCAAACAGTGTCGCGTTCCGAACGTTGTTTAAGCGACATACACCAGTATTGCGGTATTTTAAAAATTCATATCATAACAAAAATAAACACCGGTATTCGGTATGAACTGGTATACCGCCCAGCACTAATTGCTTGTAATAAAAATGTAAATGCAAAAGAAAAGGCAGTAGAGCTGACTGTTTCTGTCAGTGGTAAGTTTTAATTTAGAATGTTTGTGATAACGTAAGTAAAGTAGTTTCAATGTTTTGCCACTTAATATATAAATCTAGAATGTAAAAGTAAAAAGCATTGAATAATGTGTTTCTTACACTTATTGTGTTTAAACACGTCTATGAAAGATTGTATTACTGTACTGTGTAAAAAAATTATCACAATGCTGAAAAACCATTTTCAGTAACAATGTTTGGATTTGAAATCAAAATAATTAATAAAAACAAAAATGCACTGCATGATCAAATTTAGGTGAGATAATTATATATTTTTGAAAAATGTCTAAAAGATGTCACCCCTCAAATTAAAAAATCCCCTCATAAGAATCACCTAAGAGGGGAATTCCCCCCCATTTTCAAAAATTAAATTCAGACCCTGAATAAATGTCTAAAAATCCTGATTGGTGTATCACTATAAATAATTCTACATGATAAAAAAAGTAGGCTTTAAAAAGATCGGTATCGGTGAACGTATCGGCAGATACTGCTTTCTGTGATTGGCAATCATGATCGGCCTCAAAAATCCTGATCAGAGCACCCCTAACATATAGTAGACCATTTTTGTGCCAGGGATAATAGAAGGCTACCACCCGGCTACCAACGCAAGTATATTTCAGACCTGTGGGAAGCACTGGAGCAAATAGCAAATACAAAGACTTTGATCAAATCGGTTCTGAGGAGAGCAGAAAGGTCAGAAAGGAAATCCCAGTAGGCTTTTCAAGAGTCTGCTTGTCTGTAGAACTCGTCATTATCATCAACACTATTGTTTTCCATCATGGATGTGGAAAGAATGTGCCTGGTTTTAGGGGAGTGAGGGAATAAAATCTGAACACATAGGCCTAGATGATACATGCACACAATGGGTTTGATAAACATCGATTTCTTAGTGTGTCGTTACAAAACCCCATAAATGCTGGAAATGGAAATGCTGTCATTGTTTACACACACACACTCATGTCATTTGTATTAACATCCATTCAAATAAACCAGGTCAAGATTGTACACCAGGTTTGACGTCAATGATTATTCAATCTTATTTGTATTTGAGTCCATTCCAATTTAGCACCAAGTTTGAAATCAACGTCATACTGCCATTAACTAAAGCTTACAAAATAAGCAAATATATACATTTACAAGTGAAAACTATTTTAAAGTCACTAATGTCAAGCTGCCACGATATTTAAATGGAATCAAATGCAAGTGAGATTTGAGAGCAGTGGCGGAAAGTAAGACTTTCAGTGAATAAATTTCATTTCAGCCTGATATTCATACATGTATAATGTTACAAAAGCTTTTTATTTCAGATAAATGCTGATCTTTGGATCTTTCTATTCATCAAAGAAAAAAAAAATGTACTCAACTGTTTTAAGTATTGATAATTAGCAAATCAGCATATTAGAATGATTTCTGAAGGATCATGTGACACTGAAGACTGGAGTAATGATGCTGAAAATTTATGTATCCATGTCTATGTATGATCACAGGAATCAATTACATTGTAAAATCTATTAAAATAGAAAGCAGTTATGATTTTGAAACGTGCAGTGCTCGTGTTTATTCAACGAAGTCAAACGGCACAAATAAATCAATGTATGGGAAATATCGGAATGGTGTATCGAAATATCGGAAATGTGTTTAAAAATCATATCACTGTTATTGAAAAAAATTATATCGCGATACATATTCATATTGAATTATTGTCCAGCCCTATACAACACTATTATGACTTCAAACGATTTGTAATGTAGTGCACATATAAGGTACATAAACTACTTGGTGCTAAACATCTTATTTCAAGATAAGTCATACGGGTTTATAATGACATGAGGCTGAGTAAATTTTGCTTTTGGGAGACCTATTCATTTAAAACGTCTGGCTATTCAAAAAAATATGTTAATGCTTGATAAAATCCCATGAAGCACTCAGGAGATTTGCCTACAGAGAAAATAGTGGTTATTCATTTTGCACTTGCCATTTTTACTAACCACTAGCTATAGGTTTTAGTAATTTAGTGGCTGAGATTAATCAAATTTAAAGAAAGTAAAAACTATTTAAGCAATTTGGCTTACTGATTAATTCATTCATGCACAGGTGCCAAGTAAAAACATGGAGGAAAGCCCCTTTAATTAACATATCATTGAATCTTATTGACAACCAAAACCAGTCAAGGTTTTTCACAAGTTGTCCAAATATATTTCACTTAAAAAGTTTAGCCACGCATGTAGTCACTGTATATAGAATACATTAAACAAAACCTGTGACCTCCAGTGAGCAACTTCTAGGAACCCAGTAGTCTCACACTTCACTGCCCCACAGTTAATGTTGAAATAAGTTCAGCAATGCGCTAGTCCTCTTTGACCACAATGGATGCTTTTGACCTCTCGACAAGTTACAGAAAGGTTTATTTTGAAAGCAAAAATAATGCAATACCAGATGTATGTGTGAGAACAAAACCCTTCTGGAGCAACAGGGACTTGTTGAGAGTTCTGACCTTGCGTTAAGGAAATAGTTGATAGTATAGTATACATATTTATTTAATGCCATGTCAGCATCAAAAGCTATTTTCATGGCAAAAAAACAATTTTAAAAATACAAGTATAACAAATACAATAAAAACCAAGGAAATAGTTGAGAACAACGTGACGGATCATTGAGCTCGACTGACATAAAAAACCTTTTGAGGACAGATGCAGTTTGATTTCACCAATCTGAAATGCACTGCTCATCAGAGCATGCAAACTCGCAAGAAGGGCATTATAAGGCCATTTTTCACATTAGCTTAATGATCAATCTCCAAAATTAACAAGAGCAGTTAGGAAAAGTTTGCCAAATTCTGTAAACTATTTGTCTTGCATCTCATTTTAATCTAGTGATTTGATCCAACTGTGTTCCTTTCATGCCTTTGGCAGATAGGGTAACCAGAGATCATAATAAAATACATGAAAACTACATTGCTTGGCATGCATGCGCATACTTGCACAAATAGGCCTAAGAGATTTTTATGCAAAATGTTATTTTATTACCTGCCATCTGACAAAGTGATTTTACACATAAAATTATATAAAAAAATTAAACAGTTTAATAAAACAAAACTACTCCATATTAGATGAAAACATATCTTAAAATAAATTCTAATGAGCAAACCTGTCAGGCATATCAACTCACTACAGAGTCCAATAATCAGATCTATCAAGCCATTTTCAAAAAACAATGTTTCTTTAAATTTACTTTCTGTTCTTTAACTTCAATCACACCAGGAAGGTCTACCCCATGCAGAGTTTGCACTAACAATTATAGGCCATGCCCCCCTACTTGTCATGATTGTTATTATCATGATCATCTGGTCCCCATTTCATCGAACCACAGAAGAGATCTGCCATAAGACAGATTTAAAGCCTGAAAGCTCCAAAGTAAATATAAGAAAATAAAACCCAAACCCCTCACAATGTCTTATGCAGAGTAGAAAAGCAGGGCTGGGGCATTCCTCTATAGACAAAAAAAGAAGCAGACGCAGCCTTGTCAGTAGTAGTAAGAGATCACATACAGACACACACCCATATCCACACATAGCATGCAATTACCTCAGACTATAATCATACAGTGGAGCACTTCAAACCTAACCTATATTATAACTATACACCACCTAACACAATAAATCAGAAAAAAAGGATAGATAGATAGATAGATAGATAGATAGACAGCAAATAAGGTGTGTACATGCAAAGTGTGATTTCCATGTGGTGAAGGACCACGCTGACAAAAGAGTGTAACAGCGCCAGTTTCAGTCATCTCTCCAGTCCAAAAGGCCTTAATGGGTTTTTGTGTCGGTTTGTTTGTTCTAGAGGCCTTTTGCCAAATGCCTGTCGGCATTTATCTGTCAGTACAGTAAGAGTGTAAAAAAAAAAAAAAGCACACAGGATGAGCGATTGTGTTCTGGGTGTTATTGTCGCTCTATTTATCCCCATCAACGCTATTAAGCCCAATGGCTAAAGCAAAGAGGCGAAAGCACGAATCAGTTCAACAGGTTCCGTCAAACCTGTTAAATGGGTTCAGGGAAGCATCAAAGATGCATACACATGCTTGACTATATTCTGCCTGGATCTTTTGCCATTTGATAAGAGTTAAATTATTGGCTACAGCACAGAAACTCTGAAAACAATTTACCAAATTAATTAAAACATGAAATATTATTGCTTTAACATGAGGTTTCATGAATTTAACCAAGTAAGAATGAAAGTATTTCAAGTACACTCATGCTGAAAGCAATGGTCTGGAGATGTTCAGACTTGTACGTGCATCAAGGATGAGTACGAAGACACAAATGAATATTTCCCTCTGCCAGCAAAGATGGAAAAAACAAAGCAATTAGAACAATCCAGGACTAGAACAAATAAACAGAGCAATGCGCTAGAATTCACTGTGGAAGATTACATTTGAACAAAGTTCAGAAAACCTAAAGGGTAAGCCCAGCTAAAGATTCATTCCTGGAATTAAGAGGAAGAAAAACACAGAAAAAGTCTGCACCAGCTTATCGTTAAAGGAGTTTCAGAAAGACGTTTAGAGGAGGTAAAGTTAAAGGCCTCAAACTTCCTCTAAGGCCTTATAACTCAGGCCTGAGTTCTGGGAGTCTGGAAATACAACTTTTCCCTACATCTGCCTCAAGCTAAAAATAGTCCATCATCAGCCTGTGTGAGACAGACCATGCCTTTTCCAAAAGCAACCAACTTTTCCTGGCATTAGAAAAAGTTTTGGGGTTAAAGATGTAATCGTTTTTGAGAAACTGGTGGTGATTTTGGGGAATTAGACTGTATGTACAGTATGTAAAAATTCTGTTGTCACTTCCCATTTAAAAGTAATGAGTTACTTGTCTAGATGTGCGTCATTTAAACATCCTCAGACAGTGACTCAAATCCCTAACCTAGTGTTTACTCTCCACGTCTGCTATTAGAGCACAGCCCACTGAGACCTAGAATTAAGTGTAGTTACTGACAGGAGAAACATTATTAGGATTGTTCACTGTTACTTAATCGAGTAGGTGTCCTGCAGATTGACTCATTAGAAAGCTTAAAACAATGGTGTAAATTTAATACTCAAATTGGTAAAAAACAGTCTGAGTGGGAATGTTACCATCATAAGTTTATCTATGATACCATAAGCTTCTCCATAACAAAGCAAAAATATCAGAATCAAAATCATGATGAGTCTTAGGTTTTTGTGACCGGCATTGAAAATGGATCATCCTCTATATGATGCTGAAGGTGTTTATCATACATATGGAAGGAAAAACAAAGTAATGTCATTGTCAGTGGGACAAAAATACATTATTTATACAAATGGCAAAATATCTGTGGCTGTTAAACACTCACTCTCACTTCACCTGGCACAAACACCATTTTGAAAGATAACTAACAGATTGTGTTTGACATATTAAATGTGAAGGAGGGGAAAACAAACAAAATAACTGTGCAAATGCAAAAACTGCTGAGCATGACATCGTCTCCCTCACATATGTTTTTAAAAGTCAACTCAGTGGTACGCCAAAGCAATTTTCTGCTTTCATAAAGTAAAATTCAAAAGGCTTTAAAACTCCTCATAAAAAGCTCCACATCAAGTATTTCATTTCTCAGCAAGAGTCCTTAACAATCATGCAAAGAGGTACAATACACGACAACCCCTGCCAAAAATCTACTTCCAACACGTTCTTTGGCTCAGGGTGGATGTTCCAGGCTTCTGTTTGGGCTCTAAGCCTTCCGAAAACATTCCCCCCACATAGGGCTGGACGATATGGCCAAAATTGATATCACGATATATTTCTTAATTTCGGTTGATACGATATAATTCCGATATCGATATGAACACTATTTATCTGAAATAGAAATCTTTTGTAACATTATAAATGCCTTTATCATCACTTTTGATCAATTTTAAGCATCCTTGCTAAATAAAAGTATTAATTTGAAATGAATTAATTTTATCGAAATATCGGAAATGTGTTTAAAAATCATATCACCGTTATTGAAAAAAATTATATCGCAATACATATTAATATTGAATTATTGTCCAGCCCTACCCCCACAGAAGAATTCCTGCATTTCTGTTAAAACACAGTTCAGGCCAGGCCAAAGTGCACGCTGAGTGTGAGTGTGTGTGGCCATGCTGCACCACAAGAGATGTTGAGAGTGATCACAGGCACTGTCAAAACATTCCCTCAACCTCTCCCCTTAAAGTCACACTGAAACAACCAGTTTCCACATCTACATACTGCGGTTTCTCTGTGATTGGGAAAGTTTTGCACATGCACCACCCGGCAAAAGTTTGGACACACTACAGTCAATTTGTTTCTCAGGATTATATAGCTTTTGATCTAAATCAAATCCTTAAAATGGATGTTTGGACCAAATAATGAAGAAACAAACAACATGTGCCCACTGCCCAACATACATCCTTCAGTATGCACCACATGAAGGAACTGTGGCTCAAACAGCAGAGCATGGCATTAGCAACACCAAGGTCATAGGTTCAATTCCCAGGAAGAGGAAGAACTGATAAAAATGTAAATATGTACCTTGAATGCAATGCAAGTCACTTCGGATAAGAGCATTTGTGAAACACATGTCGGTAAATATCATGTAAATGGGGTGGCTACTTTGAAGATTGCTATTTTATGATTATTTTTAACATTTTTGGCTTGCTACATAAATCTCATTCTTCCATTTGAGGCATGGAATAGTCAATAGTCATGATTACAGAAAGTAACTGGTAACCTTCTGAAGCAATAACACTAACCTGTTGAGTGCCAAAAATGAGTGTCAACATATCTAACACAAACACACACAGAGTTTCTTGGGTAACTAAGCTTCTCAAATGACAAGTTTATCTCAACCAATTTTGCACATGCCTCAAATTTTGAGTAAAAAACAATAATAACTGGAAAACAAAAACTAGTAAAGTATGTGCCACTTAAACTGCTAAACAAGTAAACGCTTGCTCTACCGTAGTTGACATTTTTTCTTCAAATCCGTTGACAGTTTCTCGCAGGCCACACCTGAGGAGGAAACCTGCCACACATGCATTACCTAGAAACTTGCCTTCAAACTTCGCAAGAACGTCTCCCTAAACACGTTTAAAACGAGCTCTTCAGTCAAACAGAGACTTATCGACGTGACAGGGTGCTTATAAACGTGATATTTTACAGCAGCTTTGAGTCGCTGACCGTTATCTGAGATTCGTCACTCACCCAACAGCAGCAGTTTCACTTCTTTGGCGGCTTTCTCGCCGTCCTCGCGCAGATTCCTGTCAATCATTTTGGACCGCTCTGCCGCGGCTTTATCTTCCTGGCTCACAGTACAGCCCATGGTTCCGAATGCGCGCTTCAGGGCGACGGATTTATGAGTGTAGATTTAGGAGAAAAAACGAAAAGGTATAGTAACCCTTTAAAGCGACTGGAGGTTTTTTTAAATAGTCTTCCGTGACTAACTTCCTCTTTTGGCTTTGAAAAAAATGCCTGTCGCAAGTCCAAGGAGGGGAAATGTCTTTAAAAGACTAGTAGATCCAAAACTGACGTTTTATACGTCCGAAAAATCTTTCAAAAGACGTTTTGGGATTGGAGAAAAAATGTAATGTATATATTTAAGATACTCAGATTAGGACAACACCTGGAATGTTTTGACGTTTAAGGCTCCCAAGAGAAACCAAGTAACGTTAACCAGACGCTGGAGTTTTACATCACGCGGACAGGGAGGGAGGAAACACTCATATCCACAAATCCCAAAAGTTTGTTTAAAAAGTTGAGATCAACCCCTTTTGCTCAGGTGTTTAAAAAGCCAACCGAACGATGAGATAATCGGCGACGAGAAACTGAATTAATCGGAAAATGCAAAAATCCCCGTTGTTTTCTTGCTCGGTTAAGTCCGTTCACTGATCACCGAGGGTTTTGAATAATATGCGCCGTTAGGTAGCTAACGTTGAGCGGTCTCTGATTTCGTTGTGTTTTCAAAGCCGCCACACCCCAGGTCTGCTGAGAAGTTGCTCTCTGACACACACACACACACACACACACACACACACACACACAGCAGAATACAGTTCTGAAGTGTTGGGCTCCTCACGCGTTGCCAGCCAGCCCCTCTCTGATACGCCCACCGCGGGTGCTCATGGGAAATGTAGTTTTCCCCGCAGGATTCCAGTTTAAAGAAAATATCAAGTACAGTGTTTCCCATACATTGATTTATTTGTGGCACCTGCCACCATATCAAAACTGACCACCACAAATAGATTTTCCAAAAGGCTTTGACTTCGATGAATAAACATGAGCACTGCACATTTCAAAATGGAACCCGGGTGTTTTTATATCACTGTTTTTCTGAAGGAAAACGACTGTCTTCAGAACATTTTGGATGTCATTTTCATTTAATCTTGCATGTAAATGTCTGATAAAGCAGCGTTACCGGGGAACGCTCGATCTCTACCACTCCAACAGCGCCTCCTGCTGGCAGAGAATGAATTTGCATATAATATATGCCGCCACAAATAGATACTGTGTTTACACCCGAATTAACTTGAATAGCAAAATAAATAACAAAATAACAGCTAATTAATTACAGAACAATGTAAAAATAATATTTAAAGCGGTTTGGTAAGAATTTTATTTGAATTAATTTTATAAATTCATTTAAACTTTCTTTTTAAATTTGGTGGGCTATTTATTCATGTATTATAAGAACTAAACTATTTTAGGAGGTTTCTTTACACAAAATGACCTGTGTGTGTGTGTGATGTGTGTAGTACAGCTTTTCTCTTGTTTGCCCTTCAGTGGTGACAAATGACATTCTTTAGGGCCTCTTTTAGAAATGTCTTTTGTTGAGACTTATGTCAATATTGACGCACTGAATTTAGCATGTGTTCTGTATGATTTGCGCTTAGGCAGGAGATAAAACCTTGTTTAAAGTAAATGCTTGCAGTGTTTTTTCCATATGGAGTGCATTTCCATCGTTTGGCTAGCTCAGGGTTGGAGCTAAACTCTGCAGGACACCGGCCCTCCAGGACCGAGTTTGGGCACCCCAGGGCTAGCTAGAGCAAACAGCATTACTACAGAGAGCTAGACCTGTGTGTTTCATACCGCCCCCGTGTGTCTGAAATTATCTTAAGTCATACTCTACTTTAGACACCAGTTTAAATTCCATTTAGCTTGTTTAACAGTTATTCAAAAAGTATTTTTTTGAACTGTTAACAGTTGAGTTTAATAGCTGAAACTGTTGGGTTCTCCCCCGTGATTGTTTTTGCGTCTTAAGTCTTTATTTCTAAACTCGGATAGAAAGACATGGCTCTCAATTTCCACCTTATTTTGCAACTGGAAATTTCTGTGAATGTGTGAGACTTCTGATTTATTAGCGGCCACATGTAAATGATTAGAAGAATCGTTTAGTAAACGGTAAAACTATTTGCGCTACAAACCAATGTGTGAAATAATATGATAAGAAATACCATTTTGAAATGTCAAACAGCATAAAGAGTTCTTTTGTAGCTACTACTGCTAAAATAATAGGAAGCTAATGACACCGGAAGTTTCGCACATTGAAGTAAGAAACGGCAGCACCCCTTAAAGCTGCAGTCCGTAACTTTTTTTTGGTTAAAAATGATCCAAAATCAATATTTGAGCAAGTACATAACCAGCCAGTGTTCACAACTATCGCCTTACTTTAGCCAGATTCACAATGGTTAGCTTATAATAATGTTTTCTAATTTGAGTGGTACGGGTAGGTTTTCGCGTGAAATTCGAGCATGCTGCTGCATCATTACGTCACGTCTGTAAACAAAGAAATTGTCCCGGCTACTAGGCTATCGCATGTGAGGATCCTGCAGGTGGCGGATCGTTAGCCTTTTCTCACAGCAGCTAGAATAATTAAATGTCAAAAAATCATTTTGATGGCGGATTGTAATCCAGAAAGGATTATATGAAACACATGTGAATGAAATTAAATTCTGATTACAGATAGCCAGGGATTACAAAAGATTAGTATTTTAAAGACAACCAGTTCGAAGGGAGCATAGTTTGCTGTGAAAATTCTTATTTGGGTCATATATTCCAAGATGTAGGCTAGAATCTGTGATTACTAAGTATAGGATTCACACCTGTGCGGTGACTGACTGCCACACACACTCCTCAAAACATTAGATTCATCCGCGCTGGAGCCGTGCCAGAGTACAACCCACGCAAGCTAGATAATTTCGCGAGTAACTGCAATTCCAAGTTTTCAAACAGAGATGACGACAAAGAGGCAAAACTTACGGACTGCAGCTTTAAATAAGGTGGATAAACAGAGCTGAAAGAAAGAGTATAAAAGTGTAACTGCATAATTTCCTTGTGAAATGAAATTTTCCTGGTGTCTTTATGGGTTATCAGATTATAGTTGGATAACACATGCAGGTAAACAGAGTTATAGGGAAACAAATTTAGATAAATTGGAGCAATTTCAGCAATGCCACAGAAGAAACATTTTGATTCTGAAAGAACCTTTCAGTGAATCGTTGTTTAAAGAACCTTTTTTTTTTGTCTGTTTGAAAAACAATTAAATAATCTAAAGATAGAACTTATAAAGAACTTTTTGTCCAATAAAAAGGTTCCATGGGTTTTACGGGTTTTTCATTGTGCCAATAAAGTACCTCATTTTAAAAGGTGTATTGAGGTCATATACATTCAACTTAAGTATCTTTTTGGAATTCAGCATGTTTGTCAGATCGAATGCATTCAAATAGATTATCTGCACATTTTCTTGTGAAGAGGAAACAAATCATGTGAACATTTTCAGGAAACTGCTGCTTCAAGGCAATATTCTGTTTTGACAAACAGCTTTACATTTAAGTGGACAATCAGCAGGAAGGAAAAGAGACAGTTGCTGATGGTGGAAGAGACGATCTGTAGGTTTGCTCCCAGGAACTGCTTTCAGACCACTGTGCCCTTGAAAAAGACACCTCATCTCAACCTGCAAGGTTGCTTTAGATAGATCTGCTAAATGGCACGTAAACGGAGCATTTAATAGCTCCCCTTTGCATTGTTCACCTGTTCAGTGAGCCACAGAGTCATCAAATAAACATGAATATGAGAAATACAGCTGCAGACTGAATCAAGAATGAATGAATATTATTTATTCTTTTTTTTATTTTAACATCGTTTACAGTACATTAACTGCCAGCAATGTACTCGATACTGAGAATAAAGAAAATAAAGACATAAACTGGCTTTTTAAAAAGCATTTTTAAAAATGATTACGTTTTAATCATGACTAAACATCATCTGACTATTTACAATATACAAACTATAGATGTGCTTATAATATAAAGGGTTTACACTTATGTACATTATTTATAAATGCTGCCATGTAAGTAATGAACTCACATAAACTGTTACAAACAGATGACACTTTCATTACATCACAAGGGAAACATCACGCTGACTGGACACAAGTACACAGCTGCTAAAAAGACAATTAAATTCTTCCCCGTTCTGCTACTTTGTGATACCTTGCAGATTTGGAGATCGTGTAACAGTGTGATCTGCAGGTGCTTGAAAAGTGCTGCTGTCAGCCCAGACATCCGCTCAAAAGCTACAAAGCTGTGTATGTGAACGCCTGGGGATGGAAGCACAGCATCATGGGGGATATTGACGTTCAGGGCAGTTTCTGGTGCACCACTGCTAATGCTCTAGTTGCAGCAATCAGACTGTGCTTTTATAAAGGGAACAATATTTAACCATGATTCATCATTGATACTAAAGATTCCTACTGATAGGAAGTTAATAAGATCTTACTGGTTAACGTGAACTACCATCATCATAAAATCATTATTTCATGCAGTGGATACATCAGACAGGAGTCATTTCTCCTTAAAAATACTCACAAACATTATGTTCGGTTTAAAAATAATCACAAACACTATCAAATCAAAATTAAAATCTCTCTCAGTGATTCTCGCCAAACGTCACCCCAAAATCAAATGACAGAAATGATATTTTTAGCCTGTTATGTGTCATATAATTGAATGGATATGTACATCTGGGGCTGATAAGATTTTTTTTTAATATTTTTTAAAGAAGTCTTTTAGTCTCACTAAGACTGCATATCTTTAAAGCTGCAGTCCGTAACTTTTGGCGCTCTAGCGGTTAATAAACAGAACTACGTGCGTCTTGTGGAAGAACATTGTAGCTGGAGCTACTTCTCTGTTTATGTCTATGGCGAATCACGCAGGTACTGGGCTACTCCACAGCGGTACCTACCCGAACCAGTCTAAAATAGTCCGAATATAAACACTTATTATAGGTGTACTGTATGATTCAGGACAAGCCAAAAACACGGTTTGGAAAATGGATGCATGGTGTACTCGCTTATTATATACATTTTGTAAATTTTAAACACAAAAAAAGTTACGGACTGCAGCTTTAATCACAAAAACAGGAAAGAGTTTAAAATAACTTTTCTATTTGAATATATTTTAAAATGCAATTTATGCCCATGATGGCAAAGCTACATTTTCATCAGTCATTCAACGATAATTCTAATATGCTGATTTTGTGCTCTTCGTTAGCATTCTTTGATAGTTCTAAAAGACCAGCATTTATTTGAAATAGAATTTATAAAACATGTCTCAATTGTCACTTTTGGCCAATTTAATGTATCCTAGCTAAATACAAGTATATAAATAATCAAATAGATATTATATATTTATTGTTGTCTGATTTTGGGGTGAAATGCAACTTGGGCATGTTTGCATGAGAACCACTCTTCTACTTTCAAAATCACGTTCAGACTTTGAGCAACCCAGAATCATTTAGAGCCACTGGTATATTTAAGGACGGATACTGGCAATTCTTTAACAACTGGCACATTTAGTTCTCAGGCATGTGGACAGACATCAACACGCACTGCTAAAACGATGGGACACTTTTGTGCTTGAGAAACCACATTGGTGTGTGAGGCATTACACCACTACAAATAACATCTCACCATCACCAGAACACACAACTAAACGCTTCTTTACCAAAAAATGAACACTGGGTTATTTCAGTGATGCACTTCAGTTTTTTTTCTTTTTTTTTTTAACAAGGAAGTACAGATTGTAATTTGGAATATATTACAGTGCCTTTTTACTGTCTGACAGGCCCTCGATGCAGCACCAGGGACATGTAAAACACTGAAAAAAGATATCGAGATATGTAATTATGCAAATACTGGTTCACCGATATGATGATTTAGTTATATGTGTGGCTGGTCTATCCATTAAACATGAATTAAACAGACAAAAATGAATAAAAAAGTACCACAATTTAAATGCACATCTCATTTAGACATCTTATAGTCCATTACAGTACATTCACTTACTGAAGTATTCTTTCTCCAAAGCGAGAAGAGGAGAGAACACACATTCACACACTAAAACACCACAGTGTTACCACTAAGATCATTATGGGCCAGTAAGTGCTTGATTTATAGTTTTTTAGGATGACAAGTTTCAATTACAAAGTTTAAAATATTCATGTACCATGTTAGACATCCACACATTACTTTTTTTTTTTCTTCAAACAATTTACAGTTAGTAGTACATAGGCTTTTATTCATATGTCTGTCTACAAAATATATTAATCTATGATTATGTCATAAGTCGTAACTGGGTCAAGAGACGGAGCGGAAGTTGTGCTTCAACTGAAAGTGCTACAGTTTCAATATTCGCCAAATGACCAAAATCATCCGCCTACTTGGGTTAATAGCCTCTTTTTTAAGCCTATCTAGAAGCAAAACCGATCAGCTTCCATCGGGCAATGTTACCACATGTACACCATTTTGCCCTGTAGCTAAAACATTTATGTGCATCAATGCAGCACATTTGTTTCTCCAGTTAAGGAGAAGACCCTGTGAATCTGTGTTTTTGGTTTTCTCTGCATATAAATCCAGAGAGTGTTTCAAAATCAGTCTGTCAGCAGAAGTCATGGGATCATTACAAACTGACCCTATGATTAACTGTGCTTTCCAATCTGTGCTTTCCCATTGCAACCAGTAGTGTTCCTAAAAAAAGAAGAATGTGCCTTTCATCTTGAATAATTCTGTCTTTTTAAATCTAAATATTCTAAATATGGCATTTTAGCTGAATAGTCACAAATATTGTAAAGGGATGTGATAGACAACCTTGATTACACCGGATGAATCGGAATACTCATATATATATATATATCATATATATTCATGCTCACATATATCTACTAATATATTATCTCTAAATACCGTAGAAAGGATAAACGTTATAAATCCATATAAAAATGTGACAGGTACATCTATAAATAGTTTGCATAAATTTGAAATTGTGTAATAGACTGCGGCCAAATCAAGCCTGGATTCTGGACGAGGTCGTGTGTCGCCTCTCAACAGCCTTCAGTGTCGTATCTCACAGCTATTGCACAGAGTATTGCTATATCTAAAATGAGATATGATGAAATAAACGCTTTAATAGCCACCAATCCTCCCATAAGAACTGAGCACTTACTGTGATTCTAATCTCGTGAATGTGGCCGAAGGGCAGAGGTCAAAGGTCATAATATGAAGGGATGGATGGGAGGTTGGGCCAGCGGATGAGTCTGTTTGGTTAGAATGCAAAATCCCTTTTGTTTGCAAACCCTGCATACTGCATGTGCTGATGCTATGGCACAATCTAACTATCATGGGCTTTGATTTTCTCGTTCTGGTTATCTTCTCCCTATTTCCATGTCCCAACCACTCCTTTTTGGGAGCGGATGGTCTTTAATGGATTTAATGCCGGCCTGAGATGGGGCAAGACCCCATTTACAGCATATGCAGGTCACATGGCTAAATAATGCATTGAATGCAACTAAAGCTAGGAATCTGGTACTACTCTTGTGACTGATCACTGAGAGATTATGCATCCTCCCCAACTACTGACCCGAAAGTAATATTAAAAAGCATAAACCATTAGAGATTAGAGGGTGAGGCCTAATGACCACTGCTTCCTTTGCTGGTCCCTGATGTCCAATCAATGATGATGAAGCTCAGGCTCATTATCATAAATAGGACTCCTAATAAAGCGAAGCAAGCAGCCTATAAAAGAAGGAGAGGCAAGATTATTAACAATGTTGCCAAAGTGATTAATGAAACATGTAATCTAAAAAAATATGATTGGGTGCACATTATCAAGGGTCAAAATGAAATAAAATGAAATTTGCAAACAAAATGAGGCCAATTTTCAGAACATTGCGTTTTTTTGTTTGTTTGTTTGTTTGCATTGTGCCATTCTCATGTGCATGATTTTAAAATGAAGCACATTTAAACACATTTTGTATTAAAATTAAACATTTGAGCACATGAAATACGTAATGAAATATTTATTAAAAATGATCGGGTGCATATTATGAAGAAAAGTCTGGGTCAAAATGAAATTACATTAAATTTGCAAACAAAATAAAGACACTTTTCAGCACATTAAGGGTTTTTTCAGCACATAGGTTTTTTTTTTCTTTCTTGTATTGTGCCATTTTCAAGTGCATGACTTTTAAGCATGTTTTGTATTAAAATTAAGCACATTTGAGCACATGAAATATGAAATACATAATGAAATATGTATTCTAAAAATATGATTGGGTGCATATTATGAAGAAATGTCTGGGTAAAAAATGAAATAAAATGTGCAACCAAAATGAAGCCAATTTTCAGAACATTAAGATGTATTTGTTTATTTATTGCATTGTGACATTTTCATGTGAATGACTATTATTTTAAATTAAATATTTTATATTTGCATACTTTACAAATGTGTTTTTAACGCCATTGTAATAATAAAAAAATACATTACAATAATAAGGGATGGAGAAAATATGCTTAATTGCCATGTCAACAATCCCACAATGAAAAAAAAAAGTCTCTAAAATGACAAATAATATAAAAAATTTTTTTTGTTTTTTTTATCTAAGAGTTAATTATATCCTGGACATGTTTTGAAAGTTTCATGAGATTCACATATACTACAATTATATGTTCAGGTTTCGCCCAAGATTCCTGCAGTTTGCTGTAACTTAAGGGGAATTAGTTTACTAGTTTACAATAGTTTTGGGTCACACCAAAGATTTACCCAAGGGATTTCCGAAGCTCTTAGCATGATTCGTTTTCAGAGGATCTCAATCTAACAGTGTGAAAGTTTTCAAAGCATCTACATTCCTACAAGAGGTAAGAAACTAGATCCCACTGTGGATGAATGGGAAGGAATCGAATACAGCATGTCCAAGTACTTACGAGGATTTTCGGCGCTGAGCGCAAGGGTTCCTCTTCCTTGGGAACAATGCGGATATAAAACACAGCTGGAAATATAAAGATGAGGCACGGCGCGGACGTGGCACCTACGGAACAATAAACACATGTACACATGTAATGTAAACCTAAACCTTCATACTTCACTAACATCATGCCTCAAGCCTAAGTCTTAACTGAGTCAGAAAATCTTGAGCTAAAGCTATTTAAGTTACATAAGCCATTGAGAGATTTCTCATGGCGGTCAGGCACTTGCAGAACAAAAGTGTTTATTCTTCTCTGAGGTAGGTAAAACTCACAATTAGTGTTGTCGAGTTAAGTGTGAGACCAGGAGAAACTATAATGTAATAAAAAGGACTTTGCTGATAATTATATACACATTCCAAAGGCGATTAATAATGTTGTTGGCATTGGATTTATGCACGGCTGGAACTGTTCGTACAGTATTATAGTCTGAGACTTTAATGCATGTGGAGATAAAAGTGACTGTGAGGTCCTTGAGGTTGACATGGTGAAACCTAAGGACACTGTATACTTCTCTCACACTCTTTTCACACCAATGAAACCTCAAAAGAGAGAAGAAGAGAATGAGTGCTACAAAGAGACTAGAATAACATCATTTAAAGAGCCGAGAGCACCAAACCCACCGATGACCCCGAAGATGCCCAGGATGTTCGGGGCAAAGATGACCAGTAAGTTGATGAGGGTGAGGAGGGTGACAGCTATGGCAATGTGACGTGGCCACCAGAAGGTTTTATTTGGGAAGAACAGCTGCTGAATCGCTCTCCTTACCTGAGAAAAGACATCAAAAGGCAAAGCTTTGAAATCAGATACTGAAATACTGCCTGTCATCTGATCCTGACTCCCCTAACAAAGTTGTAACCTGGTAAGATGTAGTTTATTTAAAATTGTAAAGGTTTAAAATGTGTGTGTGAGTGTGCAAAACTCACAGGAAACAGCACGATGGGTACAGTGAGTGTGACGGCAGTCAGCACAGCCACACGAACGCACAGGATGAGCGTGTCATACGGGTCGATTCGACTGTAGGTGTGCAACAGCTCAGCTTCCACCTTATCTACACACAAATATATTCATTTAAATGTAATATCAAGTTCAATTTCATTTTAAAGGTAAAATTTAAAAAATGAAAAAAAAAAAATGAAAAAAAAAAAAAACTTTAAAAAATGTAAAGTTCTCAAACTTTTTTAAAGTGGTGGACCATTTAAAAAAAAAAAAAAAGATTTTTTTTTTTTTTTTAATTGTGGAGCACCTAACAACCCAAATCTGGGGGAAACCAGAAAATACTCTCATTTTAAAAAATCTTTTAATATTTAATATTTTAATTTTAATAAATCTTTTAATTTGCTGAAATTAAATAGACTAGCTAAGAAGCTGGACCAAATTGAATCAATTTCTAAACTGACACAACAGAAAGATTTGAACACAAATCAATGTTAACACAATGAGTTAATTCATTCAAATGTGTTGATAAATCAGCTGAATCATTCAATGTAGGGAATTTTTGGTCACTTACTGTATACCTATTTTATATATATATTTTGCAAAAGACAGGGGTTAGTAAGATTTTTTAAATCATGAATCTTAAAAGATTTGATAAAATATTAAATACATTAATTAAATATTAAACAGCACAGCTGTTTTTAACATTGATAATAATAAGAAATGTTCCAAATTTTTCAAATCAGCATATTAGAATGATTTCTTAAGGATCATGTGACACAGAAGACTGGAGTAATGATGCTGAAAATTCAGCTTTGCCATCACAGGGAAAAAAAATATTTTAAAATATATTAAAATAGAAAATGGTTATTGTAAATTGTAATTATGCTTTTTTTTTTAATTATTTTTTTAAATATTAAGACCAAATAATAAATATTTCAAGGGTAGTGTATGTAAATCAATTAACTGAGCAACTGATTTTTCAGTGACCACAGTTTGAGATCTACTGCATCAGATTACTCTTATTCCACACACAGTAATGTTTTTTTATTCATGCACAACGTCCACTAGATGGAGTGCTAGTACTACTTCAACGTGACCTTGCGCCTATAACAGTGATTTGTTGTAGCATGATTAGATCGGTGACATCAGCAAACACATGCTGACAGCTGAGCGGGTCTCAATCTGTTCCTATGCTTCAAAAGCTCTGAAACATGAGAGTGAATATTGAAATCTTGTATCTAAAACAAGAGAAGGAAAAAAAACTATTTTCTGCCTCTTTACCGCTGCAGTCACACTGATCTCAGCTGGCCTCTGACATCTCAACTTGAGTGACCACTCAGTACATTCATCCTGACAGGTCTCACCTCCTCTTTCTCCTCAACAAAACCTCCTCCACTCTCTCCTGAGTCACACTGCTGTCTCCTCCTGATGTGTAAAAAGGCAAGGAGTTGTCCTGGACGACCAAAATGTCCTTCAGCAATTGTGGCAACTACCATTCCCTGCTGCTTCTTGCTCTGTAACATACAGCATTTCTGTCTTGCCCTAGACTTTGGTTCATTCTGCATTAGCCATCCAAACTAGTCCAAAATCAGACTCTGAATGTTATTTTTGGCCTACAATGTAGTCAAGAGCCTGACCAAAATGAAACCTGAAACGTTTGAAGACTTGGAAACAGTTGTATGCATTTTTAGATAATCTATCTGGGTTAAAATAGTGTTCCCTTCCTATCTGCTACATCTAAGTATTTTTCAACACAATTACTCATCCTGTACACTTTCTTACGGATTCTATAGTTTAAGCCTTAGCAAGCCAACTCAAGACATATAATGACACCTCCCATGCACATTTACTGTTGCCTGATAAAATTTCATAAGCGAAATTCAGTCATTGTCTGTTAAATTTCGCCAAGCAATGGTAAGTTTGACCACACCTTAATATGTCAATATTACAAATGCCACTACAATCCGACTAATATTTTTATTGTCACTTACTCCTGTCATCATGGTACTTATGTTCTATCTTTGTTGAGAAAATTGTCACTGTATGCGTGAAGAAAGAATGCAAATATAGTAAAGGGAGTGATGGTAATAGGCCTCACCAATGAAGGTCAGATACCCGAACAGAGCAGCCAAGAGGTACATGATGTACATGACTCCAATGGAGATGTTGGAGACGTGTTGCATCTTCGTCTTTGTAGGGCTGAAATCAGTGAATATAAGGATGGGACAATAAAATAGTGATAGACAAGTGCACACTCAAACACAAAATCAGTCAGTTTAACACACTCCAGTCTCATCTAACAATCTCTGATATAGTCATAAGGCAGAAATATTTATACTAATTGCCCATTTTGGCATTTTAAAGTCTGTTTATAAGAGAATGTTGAACAATTTTATGTACTTAAAGGAATATTCCACATTTTGTGGTGTAATGTTGATTACCAGAAAAAATTAATTTCAGCTTGTTGCTCGTTTCTTCTTGTATAAAAGCAAAAATGAAGGTTGCGGTGTAAAGTTCTTAGGGTGTGCAAAATTGTAAATACACTACTGTTCAAAAGTTTGGAGTCTATACGGCTTTTAATGTTGTTGAAAGAAGTCAGTTATGCTCACCGAGGCTGATTTATTTGATCAAAATACAGTAAAAACTATAATATTGTGAAATATTACAATTTAAAATAACGGTTTATGGTTTTAATATATTTTAAAATGTAATTTATTCCTGTGATGCAAAGCTGAATTTTCAGCATCATCACTCCAATATTGACTGTCCCGTGATCAAATATTGATTACTGATTTGCTGCACAAGAAACTTTTTTATTATTATTATTAATGTTGAAAACAGTTGTGCTGCATAATATTTTTGTTAAAAGAGTGATACAAGTCCCTAAAAGTCTTTACCGTCACTTTTGATCAATTTAATTAACCCTTGCTGAAAGTATTCATTAAAAAAAAAAAATCTTACTGACCCCAACCTTTTGAACAATAGTTTAACTTTAAACAGAAATGGTAAGAAAGTTTTTGTTTTTTTACACAAAAACCAAGCTAACATGCATATTGCTTAAGTTCTGTGGCTGTATTTTTAAAAGTCAGTATTTTAATGTTTACAGATCGGCCCCCATTTACTTTCATTGTAAGAGCCTCACTGTAATCCAGATTTGCTATTTTAAAAGAAAATTATAAAAAGAGCATGCCACAGGTACTGTTGGTTGGGCTTAACTTGTATTGAAGCCGTAATATTCCTTGAATGCCTGTGAGCAAATAAGCTACTTCCAGAATGGTTAAACTACAGCTCTCTGGACAGTGAAGCAGATGGGTAGCCACACACAGTGTAATAGCATCCATATGCACAACGTGACTCATGTGTGATTCTAGACCTGCGAAAGAACTTGCCACCTACTTGCGCAGCTCAGTGTAAATTGGCAGCACCTCAGGGTGGCACACGAACGCGAACGCCAAGATGGGAACCGCGTAGGCCGTCTAAAAGCACACAGACCAGACCACGTCACGATGGATACAACAGCGGCAACCATAAACCCCAAACCTCACACTTTAAAGCCCATTAAACACTGTAGCACATTACAGAGAGCTAAATGTAGCTGTGATTAAGTCAGACTTGGACAGAGCTCAGGCCTGGGCTCATTTAAAATGCCAGTCCTGTGCACATAGAGACGGACTGAGCTGACTACAGACTTTCACACTTATCTCTCTGACAGTAAAGGACATATGTGGGGAAAAATGCACATGGCCATGTGTGAGTTGACACTTATGTATGTGCAGAGGATGTGATTATGCTAGAGACATGAATAATAATGGAATATAGGCTATAGACCGCAATAAATATTAATGTGTTTGGGTAACCCATCTTAAAAAGCTTGTACTGACTTAAAGGGATAGTTCACCCAGAAATGAAAATGTGATGTTTATCTGCTTACCCCCAGGGCATCCAAGATGTAGGTGACTTTGTTTCTTCAGTAGAACACAAACTGAGATTTTTAACTCCAACCGTTGCAGTCTATCAGTCGTATAATGCATGGCAATGGTAACAAAATCTATGAGAGTAAAAAAACATGCACAGACAAATCCAAATTAAACCCTGCGGCTCGTGACGACACATTGATGTCCTAAGACACGAAACGATCGGTTTGTGCCAGAAACCGAACAGTATTTATATCATTTTTTACCTCTAATACACCACTATGTCCAACTGTCTTTG
>NW_015557099.1:535551-544287 GCF_001515605.1 Sinocyclocheilus anshuiensis | reverse complement strand
GTTCAGTTGCTTTGACACAATCTGTATTGTTAAAAGCGCTATATAAATAAAGGTGACTTGACTTGAAGTAAAATAATAATAGTAATAATAATAATAATAATAATAATACACAGTGTGTATTCACGTTAGTATAGCTCCAAATAGTGTTGACTTTGTAATGAATGTGCTCTGTGTAAACAATGAGTGACGTATAGGCGCGAGAGATCACTTCTGGCGCTTGCGTAAACTGCGCCTGAGCGCGTACACACCTCACGCACCGGATGCCGTGCGCGTGCTCAAGGCAGTTGGACATAGTGGTGTATTAGAGGTAAAAAAATGATATAAATACTGTTCGGTTTCTGGCACAAACCGATCGTTTCGTGTCTTAGGACATCAATGTGTCGTCACGAGCCGCAGGGTTTAATTTGGATTTGTCTGTGCATGTTTTTTTTACTCTCATAGATTTTGTTACCATTGCCATGCATTATACGATTGATAGACTGCAACGGTTGGAGTTAAAAATCATAATTTGTGTTCTACTGAAGAAACAAAGTCACCTACATCTTGGATGCCCTGGGGGTAAGCAGATAAACATCACATTTTCATTTTTGGGTGAACTATCCCTTTAAGACTATACACACAAAAGATCCATTGTTCTAGATAGATCGATGAATGGAGGTATTTTATGGCTCAGAGCTTGCTCTTTTATAGCTCAAGAAACTTAAAGAAATTCTCAATTACAATATTGTTCAAGTTTGGGATCGGTATGATTTTTTTTTTCCTGATTTTGGGTCACCAAGGCTGCATTAATTTGATTAAAATACAGTAAAAACAATAATAATGTGAAATGTTATTACAGTTTAAAATAACAGTTTTTGGTTTTATTATATTTTAAAATGGTAATTTATTCCTGTGATACAAAGCTGAATTTTCAGCATTATTATTCCGGTCTTCAGTGTCACATTATCCTTTAGAAATCATTCTAATATGCTGATTTGTTGCTCGAGAAACATCTCTTGTTGTTATAAATGTTAAAAACAGTCGTGCTGCTTAATATTGTGGAAATTGTCTTTTTTTTTTTTTTTATTCTTTGTTGTTTAAAAAGTTCAAAAGACCAGCATTTATTTGAAATTGAAATCTCTGTAATGTTATAAATGCCTTTAGTGTAAATTTTGATCTATTTAATGCATCCTTGCTGAATAAAAGTAATAATTCATTTTATAAAAATCTTACTGGCCCCAAACTTCTGAACTGTATATGTTTTATCTAAGTATCAATGTCTCAGATGTTTCTCTTAAAATTCTTATGAGACATAAAAGTTTAAAATTAGACATTACACACACAAAAGAAAGCCATATGGGTTTGGAATGACATGAGGGTGAGCAAATGATGACAAATTATTTATTTTTGGGTGAATGGTCACTTCAAGGAGATGTTTATGATTTTTGTTTCCTACAATAAGAAAGCAAAAGAGAGGTAGTGAGAAATGGCCACCCTTTGGCTAATGGCTCATATTTTTCCAATTTAGCTAACCACTTGGCAATAATATTTAAAACCACAGTCCATTAAAGGTTCCCGACTACCTGTACTTTATAAATGTGAATATACTACATAAGCTGAAAATCCAGATTTTCATACAGTTTGAGAACTGATATCTAAATGCCTGTTTGGATTAAGCCCAAATATATGCGAGTCATGCAAAGGCTTATTGCGAACCACAGTGTTTGTTAGGGGTGCTCCGATCAGGATTTTTGAGGCCGATCACCGATCACAGAAAGCAGTATCTGCCGATACCGATCACCGATACCGATCTTTTTAAAGCCTTCTTTTTATCATTTATTCCTTTAAAACAAGCCAACAAGCCATATGTGTTGACTGTGAAAGACAGTATACTTTAATTATATGCATTTATGGGGCAATTGCTACATTTTCGTTTTTATATGTACTGCAAACAATGCACTGTCACTTTAATTCAGCGTGTGTATCACAGCAAAAATAGACTTGGTGCGGAAACGATCTCTGCACTGCTGCAGACGCACCGCTCCTGAACGCACTGCCGTGTGCAGTGTGAATGCTTTAATCCATTAACATGAGCGCGGAAAAAATACGCACCACATACGCACTACAAACAGAGTAATGTGAACCTGGCATTATGCGTGTGCGCTGCGAGTGTGCATGAGTGCACGGCATGAGCAAGAATTAAAAAGTAATGCAAAAACTTTACTTTACTTGTATAAACGTGAGTACCTCACCTTCAGCATTATAATTATTTCACCCGCGCCGGACAGAGACTGAGGCGGTGCCGCTGTATGTCGTGCCAAACCTCTCACGGCAGCGTCATCAGCTTGAGATCGTTTTTTTGAGATCGGCATTTTAGAGACCGCCGATCAATCATCCCAACGTGATTATCGGCCGATAATCAGTCGGAGCACCCCTAGTGTTTGTCATTTGATTTTGCTTAAAGTCTTATATTACACTACTCATATGAATGTCGCAGCATGATTTCAGTTACACAGTGATATACCTGCGAGTTGAGGTTAAAGAGGCGGGGGGTGCAGGCAGGGTCACCCTCAGGGGTCATCTTTACTCCTCCGGGATCAGCAGCCACACTTGTGTTAAAGCCCAACACTGTCCTGTTATGGGCAAAGTCACCAAAAGGACATTTCACCTGGAACTTCTTATAGATCACCTGGAGGGAGACGAGAGATTGAATAATTAACAAGTCCTGCATAGGTTGTGCTGATCTTGCAATGAGTTTTTATGGGTTCATGTCATCGTTTAATCATTTTTCCCTTTAGGTTCCACTTATAGTTAGTCACATTGGGATTTTTTAAATTACAATTTCTTGATTTCTGTCCCTCATTATAATCAAACAGGACATGATTTTTTTTTATCATATAAAGCCTGTTATATTTGATAGGCAAGTTTGTAAGGAATTTAAATTATCAACATCAAAACTTATTGTGCATAATCTACTACATGCCTTCTGATGTGTGACTGATAATTTTTTACATTTTTAGCAAGTTAAAGGCCTTTTAGTATAATTCTAAAAACATCCCATTTCGGTTGTGGTGCATGTGTCTTTTTTTCCTGTAAAAACTTATTTTTATAAAGTAAACTTAAGAATATATTTTATATTGTTAGTAATGTTTCAAGATAAACACTTACTGGATTGAAGCAATTTGATTATCCATACATAATTTTTTTTAAATCATGTGAAAATGAGAGTATCAAATATGATACATCAGGCTTCTGAGGAACATTTATCTGTTCGTTTCTTAATAATTATTGTATTAAATTGCATTATACGTTGTGCACCACAATAAATAAATATAGAGCTTTGATCATAAAACTAAGCATTTAAATATCATCTTACTAAAACTTATTATTGGGAGATACAGAGTGACTGTATATTGAACTGATATTCATATGCATTTTGTGTTAGTAGTTTGATTTGATTGAGTTTGAGCTCCATATTCTCCAATATCGTACTTTATGAGCCATAAAAGCCTGATGTATCAAATATGATCTCAAACAAAAAACACATTAAAACTTTTTTTGAAAATATTTTGTCTAAAGGTTTAATAAGCTGTTCTATTTTTTAAAAAGTAGATTTTTCTGACTATTATTTTATACTTTACAGGTTTAAGACTTAAAATATGCATTGCTATAAATGTAGGTAGTAATTTGTTGCTTTATTTAGTCTTCTGATGTCAGAAATCCAAGGATGAGTCATGTTTACTGCTTAGTTTCAAAAGATGGTCTTTTTGAGATGGTTTAGCATGACTTCTCATGATATGACCCCTTTAATCCTGAAAGGTACACATCACTGCTTTATAATGTCATTCATCAGTGTCACATGACCAGCTAGATGAGAGAGAGTAAGCTGAGGTGGCTCTGCCGCCATTGTGTCTTTTCATTTGGTGCTCGTTCCAATCACAGCAGGGATGATGAATCGAGAGAAGAAGAGAGAGGCAATGTTATCGTATTCAGACTGGAATATAGTGTAAAGACTAGACGGTTTCATAAATCCAGCGCAAAGATGTGGCACAGCCAATGCCACACTCACACACCAGCATGAGGACAGAGAGAGTGAGAGCCGTGTGCAAAGATTAAAGCTCCCCTTCAAAACTAGGTCAGTGAGGTGCACCAAACACAACCCCACTCTAAAAATACAAGACACACTCACACATCACACACTGATCCTGCTGGTGGAAAACATGAGCACATCCTAAAATCCCCCAGCTTACTATAAGATTTATAAACTGCTAATTGGAACTGTATCAAGATTAAATATAAATTTTCATGCTCTCAGCCTTTTATTCAGAAAGAAATTTCAAAATAGCAAAGTACTGCTTCGTGATTTGAATACTAAGCAGCACATGGCAACTGAATGAAACATATTTAAAGGGATAGTTAACCCAAAAAATGAAAATTGTGTAATTTACTTGCTTTTGTTTCAAATCTGTATGACGTCTTTGGTGGAACACCAAACAATATGTACTTCATTAACATCGCACAATCGTGAGTGATTTTGTTCAGATTGGTATACAACAGTTAAATAAACAAGAAGTTAATATTGGGTAACTTACATTTTAGACACAATATTGAAAGTTACTGTCGTCAATTTTTGGTCCGCCAATGACAATATTTCCAAACAAAGCCACGAATCAGTGTACTGAACGGATTGTTGCGAACAAATGGAATGAATGGTTTCGTGACAAGGCAAGGCAGTGTTGATAAAACTATTAAAATTGTTATTGTTATTTGAAAGAAAGCTTATACAAAATAAGAATATTAGATGAAAAATGTAACAAACTAGAAATGTTTGTTATATTAAAAATAAAACAAAATTTAAATAAAGATGAATGGAATTAAAATGACAAAAGCACATAATTACAAAAACAAACTAAAATTAAAATTGAAAATATAAAAAAATCTAATGCAAAATATTCATAAATACTTATATATATATATATATATATATATATAAATAAATAAATAAAGGCATAAATGTTATAGAGGGAGGACATGAGGTTATACAAATTATAATAATTTTCATTACTAGGGTGAAATATTCCTTTAACGAGAGCATCAAACATACCGCAATAAGGAAGAAGACCATACAACTGAGAGAGAAACCGCTGGTGTAGCCCAGGTATCCTGAAACACACAGTGAGATGAATAAGTGACAATTACCCACAACACCTCTGTGAGAAGTCTGATCATTGCAATACACTTACAATTCAATCAAATATGAATACTACTATTTTACATTATGTGGATGTGCAGACAGGAAGTTGCAAGTAGAATAAGAGGGGTGTGCAATTTGATATAAGAATCGGTTTGAGACAACTTACCGAGCTGCTTCATTAAAGCCAGCGGCAAGATGACACTGCACGATACAATGACAACCAGGTAATTGCCGTTTAAATACCACTCCCTGCCAAACAACACAAAAACAGAATTAGAAATGGTTCAATCCACACTTCTTCCACAATCCTCTTATCCACAATTGATAACTCTGTGTAAATGAAAATTTGCCTAAAATAGTAAGGAAGATGATGAGGATTGTAATTTTTGTTTGTAGGACAATGGAATGTTACAACAATAAATTTGTTTATTTATATTTTTTTTCACTTTTAGTAGGTATGCGAGTAATAGAGCCTTTCCTTTCCATTTAGTTTACATCAGATAAAAATGATGGTCAGATATTATTCTTACCAGTGCTATTGTAAACTAAAACTATTAAAAAACATTGTTGTTAATTGAGATAAAAATGAAAAAAAAAATGTAATGAAAAATTAAAATGAGAAATGTTTCCTTCGCAACTAACTAAAATAAGTTTAAGAAGTACAATTACTATACCTAAAACTAAAATAGAAATAGAAAAAAGAAGTTAAAACTAAAGAAAATTACTAAAACACATGATTTAAAAAATCAAAGCTAATTCAAATAATTAATAAATACCATAGAAAAAAAATTCCAAAAAATAATTATGATTCTTACATTCTTAAATTCAAACTATGCATTGTTTTCCTTTTTTTTTTTTTGTTGCTTGTTTTACTAGCTTATTTTATGGAAGAATTGTTTATTGTGATAATACTGATGCATTTATTCACTGAACTTTGTGTGTTTTTTATCATATTGCTGTTGCTGCCGTTTTAAAAAAATTCAAGCAATGCTGTGTTAGTGATTTTACCATGCGGTTTCAGTCCAAACAACACCCATTAACTGTAATGAAACCACTGTGTGGCTTCGAGTGGCTTACTGCTTTAACAAATATTGACCCATTTAACATTTCCCTTGAGCATTTACATATGGAGCAGCAGTTCTCTTATTAATTATTACTAATGCATTACATTTTCATAATACTAAAATGGCTATTTGTATGTTGTTTAATGGTTTACAATTACTGGACAACACCAGGACAGGGAGTGATCAGTGCCCTTTAAATGTTTCGTGATGTGTGACTGAGCAGCTATTTAGACCCAAACCCTTGTGCTCAATCACAGGCCAATTTAGAGGAAATCCTCTCCCTCTCTAACTCGTCCTAAAGCTGCTATTCTGATCTTGTTATTCTGCCCCCCATTAAGACTAGAAACATGGCATCTCTCAAAAAAAGCTCTGAACGACAGAGAGAGAGAGAGAGAGATTTATTAGGAATGGCCTGTACCCTGCACGGAAATTCAGCTTGATATGAGACAATAGAGCGACTCTATCAAGCCAAAGATGTTCAGTGGAGTGTGGATTTTATGAAGTGGAGATGTTGTGATCTCAGCGCTACCAGGTACAAGATCAGCAGCACTGGTGCTCGTCCCTGGTACTGGTTAGCTCAGGATCTGTATGTGTGTGATGTTCATTATCTGCCACAGGAGTTTCACATGGGCAGGAGTGTGAGTCAGCCATTGAAAGGCATGCCAACACTTGCCTGAGTTACTTCCTCTCAACAGTTCTGCACCCAACCCACCCCACCATGTCCAGTCTGGATGAGGACATGTCTGGGTGCAGAATGAATGGCCACATTTACACGCTCTTTCTTACCAAAATGACTTAAAATACAGTGCACAAATAGCCAAATAGCAAGACAGGAAAGAAAGTAGTAGCCACTTTCACACATGGAACAGCTTTCTGTCTTTTATCTGCATTGCCATCATTCGCATATCAGGACCAAATTGGTGTTAACTGCTAACAAAAAATATCTGTATAAAAAAATTTCACTTAAACTTATTCTAAACATGTCTAGTTGAATCTCATAATTTACAAAAATAAAGTTGAAATATGTTGCCTTATTGATCATGTCATTTTTTTACATTCTTTATATTTCTTTTTACAGTTTATCCTAGCTGTCAAAAGTTTGGGATCAGCAGTTTTTTTCGTTTTTTTTTTATTCAGTAGGAATGCAGTAAAGACAATTACAATTTTACACAATACTTCTATTTAAAATAAATGCTATTCTTTTTAATTTTCTATTCATCGAAGAATCCTGAAAAAAATGTACCATGGTTTCCACAAAAAAATTTAAGCAGCACAACTGTTTTCAACACTGATAATAATAAGAAATGTTTTTTGAGCTGCAATTTAGAATGATTTCTGAAGGATCATGTGATACTGAAGACTGGAGTAATGACTGATGAAAATTCAGCTTTGCATGACAGGAATAAACTACATTTTAAAATATAGTGAAATAGAAAACAGTTATTTTAAACTGCAATACAATTTCAGAATATTACAGCTTTTAGTGTATTTTTGCCTCGATGAGCATAAGAGACTTCATTCAAAAACATTTTAAAGAATCTTGAATTGTTGTGCACAGGGGTGCATTAATGCATGGGCTTCAAGGGGCTGAAGCCCAGGGGCCTACACTGGAAAGGGGGCCCACTGGCTGCAGGGAAATTATATATTTTGAATAATTATTTATATGGGAGTTTGTAGCAGTGACAACAGTGTTCTGTAAACAAACTCACACACTCATTTTCTGCGACGCCCTGGTTGTAGTAGCCTATATAGTGAATGGCTCAGTTTAGGTTCCCCCCACACAGTTTGTATAGTTGGTATGTTCCACGTGTTCCATCGATATACTGTAAGCGGAATGTACAATGCATTCGCTAGTAAATAACCGCAGCACAAAAGTATCTTTATGTCAACATGCAGATTAACAGAAACACAACACTGCTGTGAAAGGAACTGGACCGGACAACATTCTGTAACGTCATACAGTGAGAGTTCAGTAACTTGCTTGGATGTAATCTGTGTGTCATCTGTGTTCCATAAATAGTGCTGCTTCAAAGTCTCAATTTTAAATCTGGGGATGGAAAAATAGGAATTGTCCTATTGCTTAAATGTGATCATTAAACTTTATACGGCTGTGATTTAACTAATTAAACGCGAGCATGTTATGTTTCAAAATAAAAACGCAGTTAGCAATCACCAAATAACCCACATTTATGCCAACATGCCGTGTTGTTTTGATCTACTGATGATGAATAATTAATAGTTTGTGTGATCTATGGTGTTTAAATCATACCTGTAAACTCACATTTCAGCCAGGAAAGTTTTGATGGCATTTCCCTTTCATATTACCTCCATATAATGCTTGTAATAAGGTAGTGTTTACTTTAAGTAACGGCTAAATAATTCTGCTGTTCCAGAAGCGCCACCTTGTGGCAAAGAGTGAATTTGCATCAGGGCTCTACAGTGCGACCATTTCAGTCGCATTTGCGACTGAAAACTACTGCGTGCGACTATGAAAACATA
>NW_015557099.1:535073-535280 GCF_001515605.1 Sinocyclocheilus anshuiensis | reverse complement strand
TTTTGCAGCGTTGAGTAATGTATCACAGACATATCTCATGAATCCTTTCATAAGCAAAGTGTAGACAGGGTGTAAATGAGAGATTCATTGCGCAGTGTAGAGGGCTTCGTTGATTATAAATGTGAGATCGCGAGCTAAGATGAGTGACAGCTTTTAATGATTTTTAAGGGAGTTTGTAAATGTGATACTGATTTAATACAACAGTTA
>NW_015557099.1:524142-535063 GCF_001515605.1 Sinocyclocheilus anshuiensis | reverse complement strand
CTACCTCTGTACAAATTAATTTTAATACTGATTTCATTTGATTAGTAACTTATTCTTCTTATTCTACTTGTTCTTATTATATGGTTTTATCTATAATTTTTAACAAGCTTATAACATTTTTTTTTTTTTAATTTGACATAAAAGATTACATACTTTTAATAAAGATAGAAAAATGCCATTACAAAGGTAAAAACAAAATTCTACTGTAAATCACTTTAAGGAGTCAAATATCACCTCGTAATGGAAAGGCTATTTTTTTTATCAAATTTTGGTGCTCGTAAATTTTTGACTGTGCTCCTAAATTTAAGTTAGGAGCACAAGCGGTCCTAAAAATAAAAATAAGCGTAGAGCCCTGTGCATATTTGCTTATATTCACCTTTTACGCAGAACAGTGTTGTGAATGTTAACTGGCATATTAACAAGACTAAAAACGAAATGTGACAATTGTTAGGAACCTTAAAAAAAAAAAAAGAAGAAAAAAAAAAAAAAAAAGGTTTTCTGGGGTCGGGGGGCCTACTGTAATGCTGTAGCCCAGGGGCCTTTGGTTATCTTAAGGCGCCCCTGGTTGTGCATATACTCACATTTTTGACATTTTGTCTTGCTGGTAAAATTTATTGAATGGACTGTTTATCCTTCTTCCTTGTTTTCATTTGTGTCATGGTCTACAATGACTAAGGTCTATTTTTAAAACTTTCTTACTGATGTTAATTTACGCAGACTATCACACATGTAGATTCATGGGCACTGCCTGCTAAAACTGAAATAGTCACTGTTTACTGCTTCGTGATCCTCCTCGCTCGCCTGGAGAGGTGAGGAATTCAAATGAGGCAGCCAAAGGTCGTTTCCGTGGAGTTTTTGAGGTGTCCTCCAGAGTGTGTGCACAGGCCTTCTGTCAGGCCGAGCGCCAGTCATCGCATCTGCAGTCGGCTTGCGTCACGGACCGTCACACACACATACACACACATATCCTTGGCTGGGCAACCGAGTGTTATAGTCACAAGATCTGACCTTCACACGCATACGAACCTGTTCTCATCAAATCTAGTCCATCTATCATAGTTCTTCTCTAACACGCACACACTTTCACACAATAGTGCCGGAGGTGTGAATCCTCAGGGGCCTATTGATCTGAGAGAAACTGCACAGCTCACACACATACACAAATTGGCAGTAATCATTACCAGGGGCCAAACTGATGTGGTGGCTAGCGTTAACACCCTCATGCCCACAATGAAAGGCTGGCATTTGACAAAAAGAAAAAGAAATACCATTTAAAGAGATGCTTTTACAGACTCGACTAATCAAACAACCTTTTTCCCCTTTGGCCTTTTAGTGTAGACATGCCCACACACTGCATTCTGTCTCTGTCTCTTACCATTTTTCTCTCCATAGGAGAGAAAGTTGTGTTTCATTTAAATAAAAGTTCATAAAATTCTAGCACTGAAGACGTTTAATCACATAAACACAGTCTGAGACTTTAGATGAGACATTAACTGGGTCTTTTTCTCAAGAGAAACATTTGATGCAGGAGACTTCATCTGTTTTTCATTTAATGCCACTGTTATCTAGTAGAAACAATAAGAGAAATTACACAGATCTCATGTTTTATTTGTCTTTCTAGTAAGTCTTTGTGTATGCTGATACCCTAACATGCTTGAAACGGGTCACATGGTAATAAAGAGTCTTGATGTGGCAAAAAAAAACAAGATGTATTTGTGTTGCTTTCTGAGAACTAAATCACAACTTTAAACACGCACAGACATGTGCACTCACCCTGATGGATTGTCCACCTTCAGAAAAGCCTGGATAACCAGTGGAAACTCATACTTTACTATGTACAAGTAGCTGGACATGGCTATGAGAGGAGAAAGAGAGAGGACGGCTGTGAGATTCATACACACGCACTCACATATACAGTAAACAACCTAATCCAGGACGCATTCGTCCACTCCAGGGGATTGTGGTTATTATCCTGGAAGCAAATGTCACAGTAAAGAAGAGAATCAGTTCTATTTTTAGTTTTTATAAACATGTACCAAATGCCAGCTCGGGGTCTTTTTCCATCACTGTAGATTAAGTCACAGTTCAGCTTTTAAAAAATAATAAAATCATGTTATACATCTTAAAATAATGTTACACAACAGGCCTGAGACTGAGATTCATTTAATTACTTTATATTTATTAATAGTAATTAACTAATTTATCAGAAATCTTGGAATAACCTATAAAAATATTCAACATTTTTTTAAAGAAAATTATTTATATTTCCAATAATAATCAGCAGATAGACTGTACTATGATTATTTGTAGTGCAATAGAACACAGCCTGTGTACAACCCTGAGGAAACAGGGAGGACAGGTTACCATGATAATGAATAAATTAAAAATAACTGATGACCTAGAGTGTAAATGAGAAACAAATGGCATTGCTATCTATCCAAGTCCAGTCACTCTATCTGCAGAGGTGTATACGTGTGCTGTGCCCTTGACAGGTCACAAAGCAATACATTGTGTCTCCTAACGTTTGACAATCTCACCTCCAATGTTCTGCAGGGTGATCGCAATGCCGGCAGCTATACACATATATATATATATATATATATATATATAAATTACATGAACTTATAACTGAATAATTTAGAATTAAAAAATTAAACAATTTCATTGTATATCTAAATAATTTCTAAACATGCTATGGTTATATTAATTAATACAAAGTATAAAACAAAAAAATATAACAGGCCTAATTCTAAGAGTTGAAAAGAGGCTGTAGTCTCAGTAAGGTGGAAAAACACAAGACATCGTAATCACAGGCACATCACAAATAGCACATAAATTCAACGGCACCCTCCAGCTGCCAACATCTGGATAAACATCTCAAGCTGGGAACCCAAAATATGCTCTACTGACTATTTTTCCTCCATCCAAATGTCCTGTTTAGTCCCTATTCCTAGTTCCAGAATGTCTTGGCATCTATACTGACCAGGCCTAACCACCCTCTGCCAAGCACTCAGTTTCAACTCCGCACTTTCTCACGTCTTCCATTTTCCTTCTTTTTTCCAAATGACGTGGCCGAACTGCAGGAGGAGAAGTCAACGAGTGCAGTTCTGCTGGAAACAGCAGTGCCCTGACTCACATGAGCTGTGAAACGGATATTCAGCATTAAAAAAATCCTCCCAGCCTTGACTAACATTCCACTCATATTTAAATACGTGAAGCACAACTAGTACACTAATCGCTCACGTTTAATAACAAATTACACTGGAGGAGGCAACATTGTGAGGTTGAAAAGCTTTGAAAAATCGGAGACAGAACATGCGATTTGTTCACCAGCTGCAGTGTGTTAATGGCGGCAGCTGGCTTGAATGAAGGCAGTGCACTATGTGATCAGTTCAGCATCTAATCATCTTCTTTAGCAGCTGATTGTGATGAGATATTTAATATCATCTAAGCTCCAAAAGACACCGAGTTAATTTTGCATTTATAGCTGCTCCAAAAGCTAGTTGCTGCCTTCGAAAGCTTCCTAACTGAAATGAAATCTCACAAGTGACTGATTTGGAACACTCAACTTACTTGAGTCTTAAATGACTTGGATGAATAGAATAGAACATGATTTGCAAATGGTTGCGTAGTTATAGCCATTTTTATTTATTTTTTTCCTTCTTATAGCACCACCGAGTGGCCAAACTCCACAATTGTTTTTTCAAGTGACCTCAGATTGAGCTCTTACATAAGCGTTCTGAGTTTGGCGGCAATATCTCATTCCGTTCAAAAGTTATAGCCATTTTAGTAAAAGTGGTCCTGCCCCTTTCAAAAGTTTTGGCGTCCCTTTGCGACGGTCAGTCAAAACTTCAACTTTTTTTTTTGTTTGTTAATAATTGATATTCACTTTCCAAAGAAGCTTTCTGCACTGGTTTGCTTCCGATCGGGTGAAAAACCTAGGACTAGTTCACAAAAGTAGTTTTTTCAAAAAATCCAAAATACCCGAAATTTTGGGCAGGCTCAAAAGCGAATCTGGCATGCGTTTGTGAGCCAAGGATTCCAACGACATAAGACACTTGAGCCTGCGTCTGACGGTTTAGAAGTTATGAGCGATTTCATACTTTTGATCGCTGTAGCGTCCCCGTCAGGCCAATTAGGGCGAGCCTTGGTGACGTTGTAGACGGTGTGAGTACTTCCATCCCTCCAAGTTTCAAGTCTCTATGTCTTACAGTTTGGCCTGCCCGATCAGTTTTACGTGGAGATTGCTGATCCTTGATCATTCTAACAATTACAATAGGGTTTCAGCGCTACATGCTTAAACCCCTAATGAAATCTTTTGTAACATTATTAAAGTCTTTAATGTCACTTTTGATCAATTACTTGCTTAAAATAATTTCAAAAATAATCCCAAAGATGGGAGCTGAATTTCAAAGCAAAGATTTTTTTTGTTTGTCATTATCTTATACAAAGAGCTGCTCTTTCAAAGCCAATCAATGGAGTCCCCAGATATGTTTAGGCTAATTTAGGCAGTAAGATTGTCCCAGATGTTTCTCCTAAAATTTCTTAAAAATAGAAGCAAATATATATAAATACATATGATGATAACTATCTGATGGGAGTTTAATTGATATCTATTCCTAAACTCCAGAATAGACAAATGTAAAATCTGTGAGCAGTTTGCTCTCCATTTAATGCCACTCCTGTAAGAAAAGACGAATAGGAACTCCACACATTTTATGACGCTGGATATTACATATCCTTGTTTGTGATTTTGTGTATTTCTCAGAGTCGTGGATTCACTCTCGCCTCTAGGGAACCACTGCCAAGATTCAAAGTGACACAAGTCAAACCCACAACTCAACAAAACCCAACATCAACATTTCAGAATCTTTACTCTATCTTCATCTATATACAACAATAATCAGCAGATATGTTCCTATGTAAAATGTATGATAGTATATACAGTACAAAATGCTCATCATAAAAGCATACAGATGAATACAAAGAAAATGTTTTTATACTAGCATAGAGACTCCACAATGATGTCCTCATAGCAAGGTCTAAGAAACTCCCATAAACCTTATGAATTCATTCCCAAGAGCTGCACCATTATTGAAAGGAATATTAGCTGCATTATTAAATTGTGTCTGGGATTGATTTATGAGTAGCCCGAAGCCACAGTCAGCACTGGAGAAACACTGCTCTCAGATCAGACAGGTACCACATGTAGAGAATCGGGAGTACGGAAAGTTCAAGTGTGCCAGATATCGCAGAACCCCAGTCACGCCAAACAGCTCAAACCCAAAGCCCTCTCAGAAAGAAAAATAAAAAATCCTCTGTACATTGCTCAACCAAGATTAAAAGGCCTGACTGGTTTTCATAAAGCATGTACAACCTAATCTTCACGATCACAGCAGAGAGCCCACGTTAAGTAGCACAGATCATTAGATCATAACTACTGTAGACGACAGACCCTTTGTTAACAAAAGTAATACGGTGTGCCTGGCATGAACATGGAGCTCCCGTGGAAAGTGAGAGTCCTGGTACAGCCCACTCAGCTCTATTGAAGGTCAGTCAGGAAACAAATCTCTCTGGCAATCTGACTTTTCTAATAAAGGCTGCTTTACTAGAGGATTAATACAGCAGGAGGACCAGTTCACAGAACGGGAATTAACACAGATCATAACAAACTGTAGGGAAGCTGTGACGTAATAAATTTTGCTGAATAATAGTATTAATTTCTTTCTTTCTCTTTCTTTCAAGAAAAAATCAAAATCAAAACGTCGAAGAGTCAAAAAGTAGGGGTCCAGAATCTCCTTATTAAAGGAATAGTTCACTTCCTGAATGCAAATTTCTTAATAATTTACTCACTCCCATGTCATCCAAGATGTACATGTCTTTCTTTCTTCAGTCGAAAAGAAATTACGATTTTTGAGGAAAACATTGCAGGATTTTTCTCCATATAATGGACTTCAATGGGGATCAACGGGTTGAAGGTCCAAATTGCAGTTTCAGTGCAGCTTGAAATGGCTCTTCCCAGCTGAGAAATAAGGGTCTTGTCAAGCGAAACGATTGGTCATTTTCTAAAAAATAATTAAAATGTATATACTTTTAACCACAAATGCTCATCTTGCAATAGCTCGACCTCACGCATTACGTAATCAGTCACACATGACGTAGGCGGACGTACCGAGCCAGTACTTTCAAAGAAGAAAGTCAAACAGCCTTTACAAAAAAAGGAAAAACAAGGATATCGGACAATTTTGAAGTTGGAGGAGAAAATGAGCTGAAGTTTTTCTCCCTACTCTACCTTTTTGAACCGAAGTACACAGACAAAGAACTAACCGCGTGTGACTTTTCCAATGTGATTACGTAATGCATGAAGTCGCGGACGCGCATCACAGAGCTAGTGCAAAACAAGCATTTGCGTTTAAAAAGTATTTTTATTTTTTTTTAGAAAATGATCGATTGTTTCACTAGACAAGACACTTATTCCTCGGCTTGGATCGTGTAGAGCTCTTTGAAGCTGTATTACAACTGTAATTTGGACCTTCAACCCATTGGCTGCCATTGAAGTCCACTAGACGAAAAAAAATGCTGAAACAACTTTTTCCTCAAAAACCTTCATTTCTTTTCAACTGAAGAAAGAAGGACATGAGCATCTTGGATGACATGGGGGTAAGTAAATTATCAGAAAATGTTTATTCTGGAAGAGAACTAATCCTTTAAAGTTTGTGCAAGTTAAATCAAGTACTTCACAAGCATTCATTAATATCATCAATTATACTGGTTTAACAGCATGATGACAATTCAATTGCATATTACAGTTTTTCTCGATTGCTAAAATACTAAAACCCTTTGGCTGAACAAAGTTCTCAGTTGCCTAAACTCATTTAGCTAATTGTGCAGTCTGTTGTCAATACCTTACACCATTTCACATGGTAAAACACAATTTGCAGATCTCACTTAGACTTTTCAGCAAAACTCTAAACACATTCTCATTCTCAAAACACATTCTGCACTCTAATGCACATGTCATCCATACTGGTAAACACAAGTGGCAACAATCAAATACAAATAGAGAACACATGTCATTGATAGAACACAACCACTCAAAATGTATTTAACCTGTTTCAAATGATGTGACACAACCAATATAAGCCAGTTCAGAGAGCAAACAGGTTGTTGAAGGTGGGAAGGAGAAAGTCTGAGAATGGATAGAAGAAACAATGTGAGAGGATGAGGATGAGTGCGTATGCGAGGTGGGCGACGAGGAGGAAGAGGAGGAGGAGGGCAAGAAAGAGGAAGAGGAGGAGGAAGAGGAGGAGGAGGGCAAGAAAGAGGAAGAGGAGGAGGAGGGTGAGGAAGAGGAGGAGGAGGGCAAGAAAGAGGAAGAGGAGGAGGAGGGTGAGGAAGAGGAGGAGGAGGGCAAGAAAGAGGAAGAGGAGGAGGAGGGTGAGGAAGAGGAGGAGGAGGGCAAGAAAGAGGAAGAGGAGGAGGTGGAGGAGGAAGAGGAGGAGGAGGGCAAGAAAGAGGAAGAGGAGGAGGAGGGTGAGGAAGAGGAGGAGGAGGGCAAGAAAGAGGAAGAGGAGGAGGTGGAGGAGGAAGAGGAGGAGGAGGGCAAGAAAGAGGAAGAGGAGGAGGAGGGTGAGGAAGAGGAGGAGGAGGGCAAGAAAGAGGAAGAGGAGGACGAAGAGGAAGAGGAAGACAAAGAGTGGAAATATCTGATGAAATTCGAGCAACAGTCATAGACCATGTTCTTGTCCATGGACTGACAATGAGGGAAGCAGGACTTAAGAGTGCAACCCAATTTGAGCCGATTTTCTGTGTCCACCATAGTAAGGACATTCAGAGAAGAGAACAGGTACAGTATACTACTGTATTTTTGTAATAGCAAATTTACTGTACTACACTATATGCAGCTGTTTCAATAGACATTTGTAAAGTTCATCACTGTATGTATAGTACTGCATGAATATTTTTTGTAACTGCACATCTACTTTTTTTAGAATTGCAAGGCTGCCACATGCAGGTGGAAGGACAGCTATATTCACTCGGGAGCAAGAGGCCGTTATAGTGGGCATGGTCCTTCAAGATAATATAATACGACTCCGAGAAATCCAACACATTCTCATTCTCAAAACACATTCTGCACTCTAATGCACATGTCATCCATACTGGTAAACACAAGTGGCAACAATCAAATACAAATAGAGAACACATGTCATTGATAGAACACAACCACTCAAAATTGATTTAACCTGTTTCAAATGATGTGACACAACCAATATAAGCCAGTTCAGAGAGCAAACAGGTTGTTGAAGGTGGGAAGGAGAAAGTCTGAGAATGGATAGAAGAAACAATGTGAGAGGACGAGGACGAGTGCGTATGCGAGGTGGGCGACGAGGAGGAAGAGGAGGAGGAGGGCAAGAAAGAGGAAGAGGAGGAGGAGGAGGAGGAAGAGGAGGAGGAGGGCAAGAAAGAGGAAGAGGAGGGCAAGAAAGAGGAAGAGGAGGACGAAGAGGAAGAGGAAGACAAAGAGTGGAAATATCTGATGAAATTCGAGCAACAGTCATAGACCATGTTCTTGTCCATGGACTGACAATGAGGGACAATATTGCTTGTGATGTCGACGAAGTGCTCTGGCCTGACCCAGCCCAAAGACAAGAAGAAGCACATTGATCACATGTTTACTCCTTTGATTTGTGTCCCTTTTAGTATTGTATACTGTAGTACAGTGCATTGTAGGCTGTATACTTCTACAATGAACAAATTGTATGGCCCTGAACATTGTGCTTTCCATTTGTTAACAGTACTGACTGCTCAATAGATTTTGACTGGTTGCAGGTTCATATCAACAAAGAACAAGAATTACAGTATCACAGAGACAAAGGACAAGTTTGTGAGATGCAGGGTACAGTAGGCCCTACTGTAAAAATAGGGGTACAAGGAGGAGGAAGAACAAAAAAAATTGCAAAGAGCAAAGCAGAGTAGTAATTTCTGATCAATTTTGAGCTACTATGATAGAACATGTTTTCGTTCATCAAAAGACAATGACGGAAAAATATGAAATTTGTTTTGAGATTAAAAATTTACTTCTCCCTGAGAACTATGTTTTGAACAGTGTTTTCTATTTTTTGTTGTATTGTTTACTGACTGCTTGATAGTGTATATCATTTTGATCACTTTGTTTATGATTTGAGAGCAGTGTTTGATTTTGAACACAGGTAAAACTGTTTTGAGGCGAAAGTTTCATTTTGCAAGAGGAGTCAGAGGTTTTTTAAATAGTGCTTGAAGATGAGGTTTTGTGTTTAATGTTTTCAGAAAATGGAGCAAGGTTTCAGAAATTGTGTTTTAGCAATCGAGAAAAACTGTAATACACACCACAATAAACTCAATAGGATACATATTCAGCAAGAATGACAATGGCTTTCATTCTCAATAAAATATCAAAATTTTATGTTGATCAGCAGTAAAAACAATATCAATTCTGGCTCTAATGTTTCCCCACAGAGTGGTTTAGGATGCTATCAAATGCATAATGGTTTCATTAATTCTAGCTCAAAGTGGACTATCTATTCTCCATTAAAGGGGTCATATGATGCGATTTCAAGTTTTACTCTGTTCCCCTTTCGGGCTCTGTCTTTACATTTATTTTGAAAGATGAAGCTCGCGATTATGGTAAGGGGCGTTACATTTCCGACGAGTGCTTGCGGTGTTCGGCCAGTCACAATGCACTGGGTCAGCTGGCCAATCAGAGCAGACTGCGCTTGTCGGAAGGAGGGACTTTGTAGAAAACGAAGCGTTTGAGAGAGGCGGGGCATAGAGGACCGTACAGTATGTACAGTATTTGAAAAATAATGTGTTTTTTGAACATGAAAGCATGTCAACATATTCTGTTACACCAAATACACCAAATAATGATCTTTAAAAAAGCATCAGATGACCCCTTTAAGCCTACAATTTCAACAAATTTCAACAACAATATTCTCCAAATTTCCTACAATCTGAGTGCATAGAGTTTGACCTAAAACTGTAACTTACACAAAGAGGACAATGCCCGTGTTAGCCATTGCATATGCTAAACCCAGAATTCCACTTCCCATGATGGCGTTTCCCAAGTTGAAGACAGACATCCCAAAAGAAGTCTTTCCCTCAAACTAAAAAGAAAAACAGAGTTCACACATTCACATTTGAAAAATATTATGATTCTGACACTGTCACAAACTGACATACATGAAATCTTACCAAAAGCTCAACTTACATCCGTGAAGTGAGGGGTTTTCTTGTCATCTGCGTTGGACAGGAACTCTGAGCTTTCTGCCAGATTTGCCTCTGCATTACCTGGAGTTCTGTCAGTACTAAAGACACACATAACACCCATGAGGGATTGACTGGCAGTGCATCACAGATAACTTACTAAAGGGTTAATGCCACCAAAACACTGATTTACAGTGGGTGCTTTGCTTTATTTACAGGTGCATGATGTGCAGCTGCAGAGAAGTACTGTTTTGTTTGCTAATGATTCTGCTCTCTGCATGACATACCTGGCATTTTCAGTGCTATTTGGAACAAGTTCCCTACAGAGCAGTGTTGGAGCCGAATCCACGAAAGCACAAGAGACAGGGAAATCATGATGAACACACCCATAGATAAAAACACTACTGAAGGCATGTGGCACCAATCAGGAGAAAGTGATGTCTAGTTGAGAAACATTTCATTTGCTTTTGTGAAGGCGAGTGGTACTTCTACATGCAGGGTGATTTTGTTTTGCATATAAAAGAACGTATAGGTGTTTCTTCAACTATGGGCACTTTTAAGTCTTGCAAAGAAAAAATAATTAAACCTTAAAAGACAATTTTTGCTTTTTTTGCTCAATAATATATATATATATATATATATATATATATATATATATATATACAATATATTTTACTCT
>NW_015557099.1:514636-523898 GCF_001515605.1 Sinocyclocheilus anshuiensis | reverse complement strand
TATATATATATATACAGTATATTTCCTACTAGCAACACACATCACAGGACCATTCAAATTACGCAGCCAGCATTCTAAGTATCTTAAATACACACAAATGAATGATACTGTCACACATTTTGCACAATCTGACACAATTACAGCTGAATCTTTTCCCAGTGTTTACCTTGATGTAGCCTATACCCTGAAGTTATTGGTTTACCATCTCAAGCCTGCTCTTCACTGTTGTCTTCTTTGTGAAGAAGTACATTAAATTTAAAAAAACTATTAGTTTAAACATTTTCGTTATACTCTAACAGAAATGATGGCATAATTGTGGGACTGTATTAATTTGTGTAAAAATCTAATTTAAATGCAATTAAATGTTAAAATATAATTTTAAATTTTAATTAAATAAATTATTTTAACAAAATAGATGTTGAAATAATTTCATTCAATGTGTAGATCATCAAAGTTTTAAACAGTTAATAACAGATAATGTTTTTATGATGATTTTCATATTGAAAGATTTATTGTCTGGGTCTGAGAAAAGGGTAAAACAATTAAATCTATATATTAAAGGCATTAGTATTTTAATGTGACCTTAAAGGGATACTTCGCCCAAAAATGAAAATTCTTTCATTAATTACTCACCCTCATGTCGTTTCAAACCCGTAAGACCTTCGTTCATCTTCGGAACACAAATTAAGATATTCTTTATGAAATCCAAGAGCTTTCTGGCTGTGCATAGACAGCAACGCAACTGACACGTTCACATTGCTGTCTATGCAGAGTTAGGAAGCTCTCGGATTTCATCAAAAATATCTTCATTTGTGTTCCGAAGATGAACGAGGGTCTTACAGGTTTGGAACGACATGAGGGTCATTATTGACAGAATTTAAATTTTTGGGTGAACTAACCCTTTAATATAACCAAAAGAACAAAGTTAGTTGTAATCAAAAATCTATTGTTGTCACATAAAAAGTTCCTGTAGTTGAAGAAACACCCATACACATTAATTTGCACAAAAACATCTACACAATCACAGACATGTTGGAGCTTTGAACATGAGAGCATAACATCAGTGCTACTGAATGTGCTCAGTGATGTCTGAACTGTGCTGTTCAGTGACATTTAGGACTGTGATGACAGACAGGCTTCACCTTATTAAGATGACTGACTGGATGCTTTAATGCTAGCTGGAAGATACTGCAAAAACACAAACTAATGTTCACACATACTGTATATATGCACTAAACGTATATAAAGCTTAAGGCACCCCTAAGATAGACTGAAGGATAGATTCAATGATAAAGCTGATACCAACTGAAACTGTATTACTAAATCTATACACATTGGATGACTGACAATAAACCATCCTTAACCAGACAGAAATTATATTGCACCCTTGAGCGAATACTTACTGAGCTGCATCTTCTGATTGGCTTTTTATTGCAGTCACAGTAGTCTCCTCGCCAGCTCCGTGCCCCTTCCCGTTGGGGATAGTGTTCATCTCGGCGGGCTCCATGCTTTCAGAGCGATTATTCTCGGTCTTCAAGTGTGCGTGTGTGAGAGAGGAAGATCTATAGAGAAACTTTGTGTCTGTCCCTTGTTTCCCTATAAGAAAAGGATGCAAAAACAGTGCATATTAACCCCAGCTTGTTTAAAGGACACGTGATATGTTCATCTGTGTAAAATGGAGCAGTGAAGTATTATGTAAGACCTTGAAATAGGATATGATGTGAACCTCAATGCCTGAAACACACTCTACGTAGGTACATGAACATCTACACAAGTTCAATTTCAGATTGTTGCTTTCTGAAATTTGAAGAGTTTGAAGATAATTTTTCAAGTTAGTTAAACACACATACGATACGAAGCACGTTACTATAGTAGAATAAAACATCATCAGCATGCGCTAGTGGTAAACAAAAAGAGCATGATAAATCACACATTAGCAGTTGTACTTTTATGTGTGCTGAAAAAAAAGTGGAAGCGGTGAAAGAGGAAGGGATAAGAGCTTGAGGTAAGCAGTTTTATGTTTTAGCGCCATGTCGCGTTGATTTCATGTCGCATTTTTATTGGTTGGTCAGTAAACGTGGATCGTACCAGCAAACACACTGTGCGATGATCATGCTGTATCGTAGGCTATCTTTGGTCGCGAGACCGTGACAACGGCCATCTTTGAACCTCTCTCACTGTACGACAGAGGACCACCGATTAGGAGCCACGATCACAGAAATCGCCACGATTGTTTCACGATGCCAATCTTTTGTCTGGGACAGCCGAAAATCATGCAATGTGTTTAGGGCTTAATACTTCTGGCACAATGGAAAAATGGATTTGCAACAAACACTTTTTGACACCTGGCATCTGGCGTGACGTGGTGTTAAAATAAAAACATAAATAATACATTTAAAAACTCTAATACATTTATATAGCTGTAATAAGAGTTTTTTTAAACAAAAATTAAGGCCTATATATATAAAAATCTTGCATGACAAAACAGCTCCATCAAACCTCTGCCACTGCCAAATGAACTCTGCAAAACAACCAGTAACCTTTTGCACCGATACCATACAACTGAATAAGTCGTCACTTTCCTGACTCTACTGAGAGGTGTTGTTCTCGCTTTCCTCCTTTCACTATATGGCTCCTGATGTCTCTATAGCTGTTTTTGTGGTCTCTTCCTGCCTTCATTGGTGCCTGACTCCCTGTGGCTGCTTATGATGGACCTGTTGGAGTGCTGAGTCCTGAAAGCACAAGCTGACATGCTTCTCCAGGCTCCCATTTGGCCCCCTGGTATTCCCAATCCTGGTCTGAAAGGACGGAGCCCTAGTATCACATTAGCTACAAAGCATAAACAGAAGTATGGGGAAAGAGGAGGGGAGGGAACCTACACTCCAAACCAGCGGGCCCATTGAGGAAGGCCATGAAAGCCAGCAGAACCAGCTATGACCAGCTCAGAACCAGTTCTGGCCCTCTTTGTCCATTCATCTCGCTTTTTTACAGCTTTCTTCTCATTCCTTTGCTTTTAATTAGGAGAAGCTTAACATAACAGTCATGCTCTCTTCATGCTTGAAACTCTGGGCTGGCATAACCTCAAGTTCTCCCTTTTTATTCTCCTGCTCCCTCGCTACGCCCCGCAAATGTGAATTAATAATCGAGCAGAAAACTAATCGGTGTGAACTCTGGGAAGATCAACTCTGGTTCATCCAGCGAGATGCCACGTTACTCGGTTTGCTGCGCAGCCACGCCGAGAGCAATGTGGTTGGGCAGCAAAGCGCGGTACGCAATTGTGCATGCTGTGTGGTTTCCTGGGAACAGGGTTGGAGGAACAGAAGGGTGATTGTGCCAAGCGTCATTATACCAGTGGGGCCTCCTCGGCTCAAACTCGCCAGGGCACTCGAAGGGCTGAAAAGGTAATTCATCGGGCTCCCTAATTCAAAAAAACAGTGAACCTTAAATATGGGAATGCCTCATGAAATGGGAAGCGGACCTATGATGGGGGCAGAGGTCTGTGCCAAGATGCTGAATGGAGAACCAGCCTGTCCTTCATGCACTGCGCTAATCAGACAGACACTGGTCTAACCAGATAAATGGTTACACGTGATTGGCCGGAGGAGTTCAAGGCTTTGGGCTGAGTCAATTGAGTTAACCGCAACAGGTCCCATTGTCGCATATTTAAATGCATAATAGCAGCTGCGTTTACGCTGCGCCGGAACATGTGACGACTTTCAACCGGGTCTGAAAAACACAAACAGAATTTGTTTTCTCCGATGTCTGCCAGCTCCTAAACACACTGGGGAAGAAACAGCTTTGCCAACTGGGTCATAGCTTAAGTTTCTTGAATAATGAGAAGTTTATTCATGGATTAAATACTCCACGCAGCCTGCTTTCAATTGTGCATTGAGACTAAACTCGCTAGTACAGACACACAATTCCAAAGAGTAATAACATTGCCTCCCTGCTGACGTAACAATGTTCCACGTTCTCAAAAAGAGGCTGGGACATGCTCATCTGTTCTCATTATGTCTGCGTGACTTCGTACAGTCACATGCAAAAAAGCATGAGCGCTGCATTTGTCGTGACGTGATGTGGTGTTGTCAGGAACTGATTTAGCTCTGTGTCTGTGAAAAGCACTTATTAGAAGTGCTGCAGCGACACATCGATGTTCATGAAAAACAGCCTAAGTGTCCATAAATTACTGTTATTAAGACTGGTTCATCCCTCTCTGTCATGGGATTCAACGGCAGCGAAAATTTGAGTGTGACTAGGAATGGATTAGAGAAAGAGGTGGAAAGAAAGAGATTTAGAGCAAGAGGGATTAAAATTGTATATTATCAGAAGAAAATGTAAGATTATTGTGGCCGGTTGTCAGAATGTTGCTATGCAGTCGCTCTGTTCTGGAAGGATGATAGGTCTTTGCTTACTAGCCCATTTCAATAAAGCCTACCCACAAGTCTCTATGATATTCTGGTCTTTAGATATGGCTCTTGTAGAGTATCCATTCTTAGACTCTCATGCTGACCATTTATTTCTTTAAAAATACATTAAAACAGTTAAATAATTATTTCAATTTAAAATAACTGTTACCTATTTTAATATATTTTCAAATGCAATGTATTCCTTATTCCACTTACTCTTTAGTGTCACGTTACATTAGAAATAATTATAATGTGCTGATTTGTTGCTCAAAAAAAAAAACATTCACTTCAATGTTGAAAACTGTTGAGCTGTTTAACATTTTTGTGGAAAATAAGATTTTTTTTACCAAGATTCCTTGATGAATAGAAAGTTTAAAAGTAAAACATTTATTTGAAATCTTTTGAAACATCATACATGTCTTTACTGCCACTTTTGATCAAGTCCTTGCTGAATAAAAGTATAACTTTAAAAAAAAAAAAAAAAAAAATTGTATTATTTGATCACTAATTTTTTTGATTAGAAAAGTAAGTTGTGCACCTACTGTAAGTTTAATACTAATAACACAGGCAGTACATCTCTTCTGGGGACGTGAGAACAGTGTTTAATGTGGGCACAGCATGATTTTCTAGGGTGAAGCAGTCCTAAAATAACCCAAACATCGTGAGAGTAATCATCTATTTGTCTCCATAAACCACAGAATCGTATTTACAAAAGTCAACTGAAAGACAAAATGAGATGAAGTGAGACTGAAAGAAAGATGAGAAAAAAGAGATGTAGAAAGAAAAATCTAGCACCCCTTAACACAGCGAGACCAGTAAGACAGCTGATGCAACTCCACGGCATCAGTGACGTGGGCAGAGCTGAATTATTACGTCACTCGGCCCAGAGGTTTACACAGCTCTGGAATGTTTGCCCTCAGCTTTCAGATGTGCGTGAGCTGTGTACGTGGTTTGGTGTCCTGCTCTTTTAAATGATCCCTGCTGTGTGATTACTTACAGACATACCAGCTGCGTGTATCTGGCATATACTCACACACCTCTGCTATTCACTTTGTTAAACCTGCACTGTAATATCCAGGCTAATTGCTCAGTCAAAAGCCCCAGGTCTTTAATTAACTGATGAAGGATTTGGAACAAACGAACAGCCCTCTGTCCACCCTACCATCTGGATTATAAACTCAGATTAACTGTACTCTGACATATTCACCCTATTCCAAGAAAAATGAATCAGGTTATTACTAAAACAACATTATTGGAGACTTGTTTCAGTTTAATGTACTGGGGAAATTGAAGGGGCTCTTCCCTTGCAGAAAGCCAGTAAGATTTCTATAAACAAAACAAAAAGCACACTAATTTTCAAAACATGATTTCTATTTCAGATAAATGCTGTTCTTCTGAACTTTCTATTCATCAAAGAAACCTGAAAAAATTCTACTGTTTTCGATATTACATTTTGAAATATATTCAAATAGAAAACAGTTATTTTAAATACTAAAAACATTTCAAAATTTTACTGTTTTTGCTGTTCTTTGGATCAAATAAATGCAGGCTTGGTGAGCAGAAGAGACTTCTTTAAAAACATAATAAATGTTCAAAATCTTAACTCTTGACTGGTAGTGTATATTATATATTATTTTATAATAAGAAATATAATGTAAAAATAAATAAGAAATAAATTATAAAAATTATAAAAATAATTATTAAAAAATAAACATAAAATATGAGCCTAGCCTAGGGTTTGACCTAAAAATTACAATTCTGTCATCATTTACTCACTCTCATTTTAAACCTGAATGACTTTCTTCAACAGGAAAACATAAAAGTAGTAATTTTGAAGAATGTCTGAGTTTAAGTTTTCCATATAATGAATGGGAACTAATATTGTTGAGGCCAAAAAATGACAAAAATCATCATAAAAAGTAACCTCATTAATACCCCTGTTAAAAGAAAATGTATATGCTGGTTAGGTATGTTTTGAAGCATGGCAGCTGGTTTGAGCTGGTTTAAACTGGTCCTTAGTTGGTCATGAGCTGGTTTAAGCTGGTCCTAAGCAACCAGCTCATTCTCAGGACCAGCTCATAACCAGCTCAGGACCAGCTTAAACCAGCTCATGACCAACTAAGGACCAGTTTAAACCAGCTCAAACCAGCTGCCATGCTTCAAAACATACCTAACCAGCATATGCTGTTTTTTTCAACAGGGACATCCATATACGGAAGGGTTAATGAGAGGTGCAGTCAAAGTACACATAAAGCACATATTTTTTAGATTTTTGGAGCTTGATGGCCTCAGTTCACTTCGCATTCTGTGGAAAAGAGTAGCAAGCATGCTGCTTGATTCCACAGAAGAAATACAGTTATATGGGTTCAGACATGAGAGCGAGTAAATGATGACAGAATTTAAATTCTGAGTGAATTATTCCTTTAATATCTATATCAGTTGGTATAATCATATACAACTTCCTTCCACAGGAGAAATGGAGGAGATTAAACAGACTAAGACATTGACAATGACATTTCTCTCCTATTTTAGAAGAGCAGCTAATACTAGTGCTGTGTTCAAAATATCGATACGACGATGTATCGTCACAGAGATTTGACGATACGAGTATCGATACAGCTGGCCCTGTACACTCAAAGCGAACTTGCGGACGCTCGAGTATAAATCAGCCTTAAATCAGCCTTGAGCGTGTGTGCGTTAGATACATTGAAGACAGCGCATTAGTTTAGAACTCTATTAATTTTTTTTTTTTTTTGCAGAGAGTGTGTTAATTTGTGCAATGTAAATGATTTTTTAAACATATTAGAAAGAGTACATTACAATATAAATGTATTAGAACAAGTACATTATTATTTATGGGCTTAACAACAAGATGCAAACAATCAGAATATTGTACCTGGTGGGGAGTGCACAATGTAAACATTAAACATATGCAATTACCTATACTGTACTGTGGTACAGTTATGGAGGCCCTTCATTATGCAGAGGTCAACTGCCTGCTCTGCCAATAGTTAAAAATGGCACTATAGTAAGCAGTGTTTAATTAACAGCTGTTTTTCTCAATTCTGCTGATGTGAAATTCAGTGCAGTCATGTATCGTGATATGTATCGTATCGTGGCCTCTGTATCGTGATACGTATCGTATCGTGACTTTGCTGGTGATACACAGCCCTAGCTAATACAGCAATGTTTTAATGAGTCATATTCCAAAAACACAATCCAACACACACATTCACACAAGTGCAGAATCTGTTGGATTTTTCAAAGCCGTCACACAGGGGGGCTAAACTGGATCACATGGCCGCCTGACTGCAGGATAAACATCCAGAGTCTCCATTTGCTGTCAAAAATAGCATAGAACATTCACACTCAGTCATGTGACAAGCAGAGATGTATAGTGCTAGCATCACACCGTTTATCCTGTGATGTGAAGAGCAGACGTTCTGTCAAGGCTAATGCTGAAGTGTGTGGATAACAGTCATCTGCGCAGGGGACGGATACATAAACATGATATGACTGTCATGATAAAAACCTTGTATTCCCATGCAAAATTCAGTTGACAGTTTAAGTAACTGAGTGTCTATATTAGGTGTTCAGTATTGCTGATGGAGACATTGTTCTTTTAGGAAATTCTGCTTAATTTTAACCATAATATAATTGGTTCATAATAGAGCTGTACGATATATAGAAATAAAATCAATATCGTCATATGGCTTAATGCGATAGTTTTATAGCGAAGGCTGAGATGCTGAAAAACAGAAAAAACTAAAAGCTTAGCATTTTAACAACTGAAAATGAAAAATGAAATTGACAGAAATAAGATTTTACAGTGTATTATAAAATAAAATTATTTTATTAAATACTACTTTTTATTTTACAGTACAGTAGTATTATTGCATAATACATTTACTGCAATAAATTTAATTTAATAATCACAATAAATAAAATAATTGTATTATTTTACAGCCATATTAAATGGTGAAAAAACAGTAATTTTTTGAAAGACCTGTTTACAATACCTAAAACGATAATGATAACTATATATATTAAGTTGTAATAATTCTATGAGAATAGTGGGGTTCACAGCAAAACAATAACTAATACAGAAGAACAATATCGGGTTCACTTTCAGAACAATTTTTTTTCAGCTCATCAACAATAAAAACACTGACAGTCCATCAGAATCCATCCTGCTTTAAAGAGATGGAGGATTTAAAGTGGCATCAAAACTGCAGCACGCAATTATAATAAACAGAACATTGTCATACAGTACATTGGTGTGGATGATCATTCTTGGTGTAGAAACAAAATGTCTGTTCTTTCAAATAATGAGCAGCCCTAGTTCATAACAGCTTCCACAAAGACTCTGGGCTGCCCTTAAGTAGTCTACAAGTGTACGCCAATCTACACAAGATGATGCTGGATGTCAAATGGAATGCATTGTATAAAACTGCATCATGCACCATCAGTGCTTGTCTTCATATGTACTGCACCTCACTCCTCTTTTTCCCTTTATCCGGAGAGGATTTGAAGACTCTGTGATTAATGAGATCTGTCTGACGGAGATTAATTCCAAACACCAATTTAGACATCAACTATCAACCCTTTGTCCGTCTCCTAATCTGACAAATTACATGAAAATCTTCACTGCCGTTCAAAAATTTGGACTCGGTAAGACTTTTTTAACAAAAGAATCTCATGAAGTCTGCATTTATTTGATGAAAAGTACAGTAATATTGTGAAAAATAGCAACTGCTCTATTTGAATAAATTTTAAAATGTACAGTGGGTACGGAAAGTATTCAGACCCCCTTAAATTTTTCACTCTTTGTTATATTGCAGCCATTTGCTAAAATC
>NW_015557099.1:511033-514534 GCF_001515605.1 Sinocyclocheilus anshuiensis | reverse complement strand
ACTGTAATTTACTTCTGTGATGGCAAAGCTGAATTTTCAGCATCATTACTCCAATCTTCAGTGTCACATGATGCTTCAGAAATCCTAATATGCTGATTTGCTGACCAAGAAACATTTCTTCTTATGAATGTCGAAAACAGTTACGCTGCTTAATATTTTTTTGTGAAAGCTGTCATTTTTTTTTCCACTTTTTTCAAATTCAAAAGAACAACATAAAAAAATGACTGAACCCAAACTTTCGAAAGGTAGTGTATTTAAAAAATAAATAAAAATCAATACATGCCTTTCTTTTGTTAAATGATGCAAATGTACTGTAGAATAACAAATCATGCATGCAGGTGCATCTCAAGAAGGGGACGATTGTCACATGGAAGTACGTCACATGCTTCCAGTGCAGCAGGGAGATTTAGCAGATCTCATTCATCCCAAGCAAACTCTCTCGCTCTCATCTCGAAAAGAAGCTTCAGGCTCAGAATGAATCTGTCAGATCCTGGTGAAGAGTTTTTTCATGTCGGTTGCCACAGTGGAGGGGTTGGAGACGTCACAGGCATCAGGCATTGGCTATCATATATGATGAGCTTCGCCTGGCCTCTTTTTCCTCCCCAACTCTCCTTCACTCCCTCTTTCCACCCCCAACGCTTTCTGTGTCTCTTTCCCCGGAGGCAGCATGGAGAGTGACTCATTGCAAATGTGATTTATTTATAGGCCTGTGCTCCACATCCTGTCGGTGCTGCTCAGGTTCCCACACTGAGATCGCCACAGGTAGTGGAGTTAACATCACACATGCACAAACCAAGCACAGGATAAAAACCACACCACTTCCAATGCCTTGACTCACACAGCGGACACATGTTGTAGTAGACAGGAAAACAAGATGTAGTAGACCTAGTCATCTGTTTAAATTATGTCTTTATGTGAAATTACAGTGATTTTCATTTCATTTAAGACTGAAAAAATATATATTTCTTTAAAATATTTAAATAAAAAATTATATATCAGATCATATTAATATTAGAATTAAACTGTGCTCTTAGCTAATTTTTATTTTTACCTTTTTTGTGTATATTTCTATACTTTACTTTTATTTTTATATTAGCTGCTTATGAATAAAGTTTCAAATCAGTTACTGAGGTTCCAGGTCATTTGGGATGCTGCCTTTGAAGGTAGCTGTCTTTGTACATAGTACACAGCAAAGAAGCTCACTAGGTGTTGGTACAGAGCCATTAACAACAGATGATATTCTAAAATAGAATTAAGTAAAATACTGTGAAATTTAGCTCTTTGTCTTCAGTAGCCAATCATCTTATTTCACACTCTTCTTATCCATTAACAGTTACTGCAGGTGTAAATGCTGTAAATGGTGAGATACTATAGGGCTTTTTAAAGTTACAAGGTTTTGGATGAAAGCCTTGTGTGAAGAATAAAGCCTTATCCAGTGAGAAGGGACAGATTAAAAAGTGTGACTAACATGAGAGATCTCATTATTTTACTAAGCTGTAAATAAATAAATAAAGGTCAGAAAAAAAGGGAAGAAAGAAGTGATGTGCTGGCAAGCTGTCACATTAATCCAGATTGTATAAGATGATGGCATGAAGAACGAGAGCATGTGAGGGCATAAGAAACGCAGAGGTTAGATACTACTGCCTGACTGCACCAAAGTTGATAAATCAAAATAGTTGTTTTTTGTTGTAACTGTAAAGAAACAGTTACAATAAGAAACTGAAAATCACTCACACATTACATTTTGGATAGATGACCCTAACATGACAAGATCGTCATTGCATTATGGGTAGATTACCCTAACATGATAAGATCCTCGTTGCATTATGGGTAGCTGACCCTGACATGATAAGATCCTCGTTGCATTATGGGTAGCTGACCATAACATGATAAGATCTACGATCCATATTCTTATCGCGATTATTTTTCATGTTGGTTTACTGAGCAGCAGTATAGCCAAACTAATTGTCTTTATTAAAAAATGTAGCCATACGAGGTAACAAAGAAAAAAAGAATGATAAAAGAAAAAACATTAATCATTATTTTTTTTAAATCTAAGGTTAATTATATCTATTTTATTTCATTTGTTATTGTTTAATTATTTATTTAATTTACTGTGTTTCTGTCTATCTGAGTTCATGTGAATGGGGGGATTGTGGAAGGGATTAATAATGGACAATATCCTACTGTTCACCTTGTTATCATTATTTCAATCTGTATTGTAACACAAAATACCAATAAAAAGATTTATTTAATAAAAAAAAAAATAAAAAAAAAATGGATACAAACTACTAACATTTTACAATCAGAAAGTGTGTAGAATGACTTTTTTGTCATCATTGTATCTATTTTCTTCATAATTTTAATTTTTTTAATTAAATTTTAGAAAAATTTGTTTCCTTAGTTGATAGTTTATTATTTAAAGGGTTAGTTCACCCCAACATAAAAATGATGTCATTAATTACTCACCCTCATGTCGTTCCAAACCAGGAAAAAGACCTTCGTTCATCTTCAGAACACAAATTAAGATATTTTTGATGAAATCCGAGAGCTCTCTGACCCTCCATAGACAGCAACGCAACTGTAATATTCCCAGGTCCAGAAACATAGTAAGGACATCGGTAAAAAAGTCCATGTGACATCAGTGGCTTAACTTCAGTTTTGCGAAGCTACGAGAATACTTTTTGTGCGCAAAGAAAAAAAAAAAGACTTTATTCAACAATTCTTCTCCCCCGAGTTACCGTTTTCCGCCATTTTAGAGAGTATCACAACGCATACGCATGCTTTCCCCTAAGCGTAAACAACGCTGATTACGCAGATTACGTTCATGCGCGCGCTTTCCCCCCGAACGTAAACAATTGTTAAATAAATTGTTATTTTTGTTTTCTTTGCACACAAAAAGTATTCTCATAGCTTCGCAAAATATAAGTTGAGCCACTGATGTCACATGGACTGTTTTACCGATGTTTGACCTGGGAACATTACAGTTGCGTTGCTGTCTATGGAGGGTCAGAGAGCTCTCCGTTCCGGTTTGGAACGACATGAGGGTGAGTAATTAATGACATAATTTTCATTTTTGAGTGAACTATCCCTTTAATGCTATGACGTTCACTTTTGTGTCTTTTGGCTAGAAGCATTGAGAGAGTGATAGCAAGTAAAAGTACTCACTCTGTAAGTCCCATAATTAATATCTAGAACAATCAAGTTAGAGTAATTATATCCTGCTTACTGAAAAAAGGTTCCATCTTCAATAAGAATCTGCCTTATTTTACTTGAGTTTATTTGTTTTCACTTTGCACACTTTCTTCACACAACTGCAATTTCCGGTGAGTAGGGGCATGTTTCGCTGTTAGGAAGTTATTGTGTGACTTTGAGCGTCGAGGAGAACACTAAGGCAGTGTTGGGTCAGTCAGGCGCTCGGTAGATGAGGGAAGCCTCCATATGTTGGCATGTCTGCAATAATGGAAGAGAGTAACAGTGGCCCAAACAGGGCATATCGTT
>NW_015557099.1:503213-510935 GCF_001515605.1 Sinocyclocheilus anshuiensis | reverse complement strand
TTAATGAGGAAAAAAAATTAACTTAAATGATTTTAGCAAATGGCTGCAATATAACAAAGAGTGAAAAATTTAAGGGGGTCTGAATACTTTCCGTACCCACTGTATGTTGGCATGTCTGCAATAATGGAAGAGAGTAACAGTGGTCCAAACAGGGCATATCGTTTCAGGTTGGCCCATCAAACGCCATTTTGTGTCAGTGTCCACACACCAGCCCCAAACAAAGGGACACCCTCTCCTGTCTTCTCTGATGTTCTTCTCTTGAGTCACATGATGAGAGCAGAATATCGTGAGGGGATGTCACCGTGACCAGATGGCAAATCTATATACTGTTGACACCTCTGATGAACCCGAGCGACCAATCAGATGCCAAAGCTCAGCTGACGACATCAAGAGAACCCCAATCACATTCAAGGTCTCCAGGACAAAGGATACTAGGCGTACATTTCCTCTTTAACAATAACACTATTGGTTGAGTAGAGAGTATAATATTCCTATACTTGTCTGTTCTTGTCTAGAATCTAGTACTTATTCATAAACTGTAAATTAGCGTCAAATTACATTGTTAAAACATAGCACACTCACATTTTAAATTTTGTGCATGAATTTATTGTAGTAATCAAGAATTGACTTGCTCAAAATAATTATTCCACCCACCAAGCATTTTAATTCAAAATGATAAACACAATATAGAAAATATTTAATTCAGCACAGACAAACATAGGGGGAAAGGTTTTTTGTCCTGTACATTCTGTATAGTTCTACACAGACAGTGCATTAGAATATGCCTACCTCCATACTATACAACAGGCGAAAACAGCATGTAAAAAAATGTCTGAATTCATAGCATTCAAAAAATAGTAGGTGAAAAGTACCCCAATGACCAACTACTACCACTGAGATTCTGAATTGCACATTCATGGACACTTTACTATCCCATGAAGCCACAGAATAAAGCAGACTTGATAAAGCAGACTTGACTTGACTTGACTTGAAGAGGAGTTGTGAATGGCAGTGCAGTGACACTGGTAGGTCACATGACAATAACAACATACCAAATGTAGTATGTGAATACAGTATGTACGATTTTGGACACAGCTAGAATTTTACAACTTCTACTATTACTTTAGGAGGGTGCTAGTCACATATGATAGTGAAGGCACCATGTAGCACATTTCTGAATGGTTAAACAGATTGTGTTACAACTCTCTGCATGTTACAACACTCCCCTGTCGTCCCTACTTAATAATTCACAAGAACCAATTTAAAACCTCAGTGACGCACAATCATGAATTGCTTATTATGAATGTTTAAATTGCGAAACAAAACATAAGTATCCACAAGTGGGGCTTCATACAATAGACATCTTACATTGTGCAGTAATGGAGGTCCTGCCTGTGTTTTCAGCCCACTCCAAGCACACAATTGACCCTATACTGAGAGCTGTCACATCAACACTCACAATCTGCTTGGGATGTGAAGTGCTTTCAACAGAACCAGTGATAACAGACCAGTTGCCCTGTATCTGTGTTTAATAACATCCTCTCTTTCTTTTTGGCTCTATTGTGTTATTCTATTCAGCAATTATAGGTGCAGCACACATGCATTAATTTCGACATGCATGAAGAGTGCTAATGAATGTTGTTATGCAACTTTTGAATCTAAAGTTGGAAATGAATGATAGGCCCAAAATTTGTCAATCAATAAATAATCTACTGTCTTAAACTAAAAAACAATAATAATAAAATAAAATAAGATAAAATAAAATAAAAATACTTTAAAGGAATAGTTCACCCAAAAATGAAAATTAGCTGAAAATGTACTCATTCTCAGGCCACCCAAGATGTATATAAGTTTGTTTCTCTATAATTGGAGACATTTTGCATTACATCCTCTGCAGTGAATGGGTGCTGTCCTCTCACATCAAAGTCCACTGACGTATTTGTTTACTTGTTCTTGTAAATTATGCTTGATCTGTGCATATTTCTCCACTGATTCAGACAAGATGACTTTTTCACTGGAGGAAGTGTCATTATGGATTATGGGTTCGCAGGAAGCAACAGTTTAAAGTTAAAAACATCTTAATGATGAATTCGTTTATTACAAGCACGCAGCTTTTCATTTCACAAGCTGTTAATTGATGGACTCCACCCATTCACTGCAGAAGATCGATTGGTGAGCAAGTGATGTTACTAAATTTCTCCAAATCTGTTCAGATGAAGAAACAAACAGGCCTTACAGTGAGCTATTTAGCTCATTTTAATTTCTGGGTGAATTATTCCTTTAAGAAGAACAAAGTCGCCTTGACTGGGCTCGTGTAGCCTAATCATGCTTCGGATTCAAATTCTCTTACAGCACACTATTATTCAATTTTCACACATATTAAGCAAATAAATTATGTTTGCTTTTCATTTTCATTTAGTTAAAAACCAGCTGCACTCATCACAAACAATCAAACATCAGACTACTCTACTAAAGCTTACATGGTTCAGATCTGACCAGCTGTTCCAGTGCATGACCTCTGATGTGTGACTTCACATCACACCGAAATTGAATTCTATATCAAATACAAAACAGCCATCCCAAAATGCCTTAGGATAAGAATAAATAAACTTTGTTGAAACATTTCTTATTGAACCACCTTTTAACCAACTCTAAAATTGACTAGTTTGTCAAGTGATGTTCCAGATACATTTCTGTATATTTTGAAAGGGCATACAATAAGAAAAACATTAACAATGTAGGTCAATGTGCACATAAGAATCCTATTTCATGTATTCACCTGTTATCTTGAAATGTCATTTTAGATAACTGGGACACGCTAAGAGCAGGCCTAAGACATCTAAGACGAGATGTATTCAAAATGACAGGATTAGAGAGAAATCAATTCTTTTGAAGTCAAGATGTGATTATTATGCTCTGTCTAACGCCCCCTGTGGTTGCACAGAAAGGAAGAGAAGGAGAGAGAGACAGGGAAATCATGCTTTCACTCTTCCTCAGCTAATCACTGGTTAGAGCATAGCACCTTCTGCGCCTTAATCTACCACCTCAACCACCTGACATGCTCTAGAACACACAATACTGAATATCTCAGCTTCACCTAGGTCACTTCTGCTGGGTCGCATCTGCTACCCAGACGCTCTGGGATGATACTACACAAAGGCACAGGTGCACACAGGAACACAAGTAACTCCATTAACTGTCCATTCATACACTGAAACTGTACTGTAGTCTTAACATGAAGTCTGGAGGGGGAAAAAACTTGATGCCAGAGAGAGATGAGTATAAACTTACTAGTTATAAGCTTACAGTAGGCAGCTAGATTTTAGGTAATCTGTCCAAAAAAATTTTTTTCTGAAAATTGGGATTTAATGACTCTAAAAATTGTGTAAAAAGAAAAGTGGAACCATCAAAGAACGATTGGTAACAGTTTATTTTAAGGTGTACTTGTTACACACATTACATGCACTTTACTATTACATTATAAATTATGCATAATTACATGCAAGTAACCCTAAACTAAACCCTAATCCTAACCCTAACCATACAGTAAGTACATGTAGTTAATTATTATTACTCAATACTTAAATGTGTAGTTAATTATTATTGCTAAGTACTTAAATGTATATTACACTGTAACAAGGACACCTTGAAATACTGCAACCGAAAATCTATTAAAATACTAATCTACTAATGTAATAGTATATATTTTCCAGAAGATCAGTTTTCTAGGCTATTTGTTTTCTTTTTTCTTCTATTTTAAAATAGTGTTTATATATATATATATACTGACCTTAACACACAGTCATGAGGATCTTTTTTTTTCAAGCAACAGTCACACCACACTGGCATTTCATCATTGACTGTGTCTCTCAATCCCTACTGGGCTGTCTACTTGCACAGCATTTTTGGGTATCATGGGCGCATGCGGACTTTTGGGGAGTCGCAGATGCTTTCCTCTTCACGCACTCACTAAATTCAGCTGATTATGATTTAGCTTTTAAATCTGCACACGCACCTAGGATGCCACAAAATGCTGTCTAGGTTGACAAAGCACCAAGATTTGAGACATTAACGGGCAGTAAAGTTTCTGCTGTTACCAAGCGACAGAAAGTATTTACACACTGATATTCAAATCAACCACACAATGAATTAAAGCACGTATAACAGTTTAGTATATTTAGAAATAAATGTTTAAGATGTTCATGAGTCACAGGGGCAGTAGCCTAGTTTTACATATGTCCTTTGAGGAATAATAATGTCATTGTTATAAGACTACATCTAAAATGTGGGTCACAATGGACTAAAAATATGGAAAACTAAGACATATATCGTATCTATGACAGATGAAATGAATTATATGAACAATATCACAACATTAAAAACGTTCAGTCTTACCGGACGGATTTTCTGTTAATGGTGAATTTCTGAGAAACGTCCTTCAGATGAAGCTCTCTCCCCGTGGTTTACCTCGGATAAAACATGTAACACCACAAAACTTGAGGATGGGGATGTGAGGACCGTCCTCTATGAATTACTGCCGTTATTCTCATTGACTTGGAGCCCGTGAGTCGGTTTTGACGGGTTTATAAAGTGGGCTGTAACGGCTCTTCAGTTTCCCCGCCTCCGATTGTCTAGACCGAGCAGCGACCAATCCACTCACTCCGGGGAATCTTCGTCACGCGCTGGACGCAACGCTCCCGTGTCTTGCGCTTATTACAACGGGCGCGTTCAGCTTGTGGCGCGTCGCGTTGCGTCGCGCCGCTAGCATTTAATTGGTCGAGGATGTATATGGGGCCGACGTCAGAAATCAGTCATACTCAACCCGCGACCGCTCGCTTGCTGTGCTGCTGATGGAGTGATGATGGACGCGAGAAAAGAGACACTGAAAACTGACATCAAATCTAACTGTGCATCAAATATTAACGCGGTTATAACAACATCTATCTATCTCACATCTATCTATCTGTCTGTCTGTCTGTCTATCTATCTATCTAGGCCTATCTATCTTTCTGTCTGTCTGTCTGTCTGTCTGTCTGTCTATCTGTAATTTCTATGCTGCACCTCTCTCACTTACTTTAAGATCACTCATTTTTTACTAAGATCTCTGTTAACATCTGCTTTGGCAAAAATATTTACTGTATTTTCACTTACAATGGAGGATCAACAACACATTCTAAAAATTATGCAATATTTAGCTACTTCAAATGCTTGAGATTTACATTTTGATATTCAGGGTAACTTTCTCTATCCCTGCAGGCAACTGAATATAACATCTGTAAAATCTCTGTGAATGTGTTTGCCACAAAATTCTCCACATTTCATCCTGTAATTATTTGGATGTGATAACAGTTAATTGCTTTTTCCCCCTCTCTGGCTCGAATTTTCTTCAGCATGTGCATTCTGTTGATTAGGAAAATGTGTGGTTAATTTGGATTCAGATACAGGTCATTATGGCTATTGGAGAGGTAAGCAGCATCTAACTCTGTATGTGTGCATGTTTTAGAGGGACTAGAAGGGGTGACAGCATGTGTGCAGCATATGGGTCTGTACATAAAGAAAATGATAGACACACAAGTCATATATCCAGCATGTGGCCGCATAGCAAGGATATACAATAACGACAAATCCCCAACAATTCAATGACTTCAAAGACCGGTTTAATATTGCGCATGGATGTCACACAGTGCTCTGGCTATGGGGAGCTAGATATTAAAGGCAGAGGCATATCCCCAACCACTGTGCCCTGCTGTACTGGTCCCAGGTGCGTCAGTACAGCTGCGTCCATAGCACGCATGTAGCACAGCAGTGAGGATCCCCAGACAGCCTTTGGGGGAAAGTTAAAGGGGCCACTGTGTACCTCCGCACAGCCAGAGACCGAAATACTCATATCCTTAACAACCTCACTACCAAGAATTATGGGAATTCATATTCATATTTAAAAGGATATGGTAGTGTTCTTTCCAAAAAATATTTTTGTAAATTTGTACGTATACATTTAATATTTTTGAGAATTTTTAATTTGTTATTTTGAATGTCTATTTTTTTGATGACTGTTATACATTAAATATATTTCGTGCATGTTTATTTTTTTGTAATTGTATGTATATTTATTTGATTGAAGTATACAATGAAAAAATAGTATACATGAAAAGGTGAAAATATTTTAGAAGTAGTACAGTAAAGGATCTAAATGAGAGCTGATGCGTAATCTATGACACTTGATTATGATGTGATATCGAAAACGTTTAGTCTTTGCATTTTTTTGTTTGTGTCCTATTTGGTGTTTACTGAGCAAATTTTTATGAATAAAGAATTTAGATTTTTTTTTCTCAAAGAATATTGTATGCAGGCTTTTGTGCTTTTTTACCATAATTCATATTGAGTAAAATATCTTAAGATATGGCAATGCTCTTAAGATATGGCAATAATAAAAGTATCATGCTACAATGAAAAAAAGTGGTATAGGATTTACTTTATTTTTTGCTCAGAAATTGGTAGTAAATTTCATAATAAATTACAAATAAATTGTAACACTGAATTAAACATGAAATTTTGAAGCACAAAGACTGAAAAAGTATTTTCTTGTAAAACACACTTCAGTAATCTTTGTTTTATTTACAACTTAGATTTTTCTAAATTCAATACAATTCAGTATCCCATTCAATACAAATGTTTGTGTAATAAAATCCTGCTTCTTAAAGAAGTTATTCTAAAAGACAGTGTAGATTTAATGTTTGATTTAGTTAAACTTTTTTAGTTTGATTTTGATTTATTTAGATCTTACGTTTTCATGTTTTCAGTTGTTTAAAAGTGACAGCACTACTGCTAAATCTCTCTGACTGTAGGCTATTCCTGCTTTGATTCATGTTTGCAACAGGCGCAGGCCACTGACAGGGTGAGATAATTACTTTAGACACAAGTAGGCTGCATATCCCACCCACAACATGCACTCCTCGTGTAAATTCAGACCCGTTACACATTTCCGTTAACTAGCAGCATGTAACTGCATGATGCAACTGTCGACGGGGTAAAAATGTGGACGTACAGTAACGTCATTGCTGCAGCTTGGCCCAGCACCCCTAATTAGGAGAACGGGGGAGGGAAAAAATCCAGCACAGATAATTAACTCCATTGAACATGTACTCCTGTTGTTGGACGTTAACGATCAAACTCAATCAAGGTCAGTTTTTACAGCCCACCCCAACTTCTGATGGGGGAGGGCACTTTTTACACTGTTGTGGAGAGAGAAACATTTCTCGGAAACCCTTACAGTGTATAATACAGAATTCTAATCACATCTCATTAAAATTATTGCATAATCCCTCGCTCGGTTTTTTAAACAATGAAAAGAAACCAAATGTTTTATTTAGTTATTTTAACCAGAAACCATCAGGATTATGTGGCCGGGTTACTGTGTTAGGTGTAAGTTATAATATTGCAGAGATTTTCAACTAGACCTAAATAATTTAAAACAGCTAAATTGGCCATGTGTTCATAAAGACATAAAATATCATTAGCATTTTTATTATTATTAGCATTAGTATTTTTCATTACCTGAATGCATCAGTGAATGAATCATTACCGTAAAAGGATAGTTCACCCAAAATAATAATAAATAAACTTGAACTTGAAACTTTTTTTAAATAAACTGTAGTCCAAACAAGATTGAATCCCTTTGATTTTAAATATAAAAAAAAAAAATAAGTAAAATTTTTAAAATGT